>NC_057783.1:9415818-9417126 GCF_014825855.1 Bombus pyrosoma
ACGTGTGCTTGAATATCAAATGACTTTGTATTATTCAAATATTACATATGCAGGGTATGATGATTTTGTCCTAATTTTATTTGTCTTATTTTGTATCATTATATTATCAATGTAAATTCAACATTAGTCCAGTGATTAATGTATTTATAGAACACAATGTACAGTTGTTTATCAATTCATGTTCAATACAATATAAGAACAATAACAAGGGCTACTGTCGATTAGATATAAAGGAGATTTCTTGGAAAAACAAGACAAAACATAGCAATTATGAGGCAAATCATATATTGTATGATAAACATTGATCTATAGAGTTGAAAACTGCTTAATAAATAAAAGAAGTTTGATAAGTTGTTATATGGTAACATATCTTGTTTAAATATCATTTCAGATAACAAAAAAAAAAGGTAGCGGAAGAATTTATTGAACTAATGGATTGTTCTTGTATCGATTCTTATATAAAAAAAAGTTTTAAGGAATAAAATTATCAGCCAGTGATAAGGTAATACTAAGGACAACTCATATGTTATAGAATTATTCTATATTTCTATTATAAACATTTTTGAGGTTTGTAAATTCTTTATAAGCCCTAAAATTTTTATTGATATATTCTTTTGCAAAATTTAATGAATCAGAAGAACAGCAGTATTAAAAATATCAGAATATAAGTATTGAAACCACCAAGTAAGTTGGCAGTCAAAGAAAATACTTGAACAAAATCAAAGAAAAATAATAAAGTATCATTATTACTTTACAGTAAGAAATTACAATCAAAGTTACATACATCTGATAATACTGTAAGTGAAAATTGCAGCTTATTAAATCATAATCTTTATAATCTATAAATTACCCGATAAAATGTATTTCTAATATTAATAATTAGTAAAAAAACAATTTTTCTGACAGGCTAAAAAAATATTCACTCTTAGAAGAGTTAATATTTATATAACATTTGATCAGAAAACATGATTGAAATAAAAGGCAGCGCAAAAAGCGATCATATTTGACATTTGTAAAGTATTTATTATCTTATTAGAAGATTATATGTACCACTGATACTTTGCTAAGCATCTAAAATATTGTTTATTAAAATGAAAATATATATTGTCGATCGACGAGTAGATTAATCTTCTGCCAGCCATATATCTGATGTACAGTCACCTCCTGGATAACTGAAAATGAAAATAATAATTATTATTTTGAAATTACATTGAAAGATAGAAAACGTCAAATAGTATACCGCATTTCGTGTGCAAGTAAAATGTCATTTTTGTCTGTGCCAAAGTCCACCAAAAATTGTTCATCTAG
>NC_057783.1:9421217-9675012 GCF_014825855.1 Bombus pyrosoma
ACGTGTGCTTGAATATCAAATGACTTTGTATTATTCAAATATTACATATGCAGGGTATGATGATTTTGTCCTAATTTTATTTGTCTTATTTTGTATCATTATATTATCAATGTAAATTCAACATTAGTCCAGTGATTAATGTATTTATAGAACACAATGTACAGTTGTTTATCAATTCATGTTCAATACAATATAAGAATAATAACAAGGGCTACTGTCGATTAGATATAAAGGAGATTTCTTGGAAAAACAAGACAAAACATAGCAATTATGAGGCAAATCATATATTGTATGATAAACATTGATCTATAGAGTTGAAAACTGCTTAATAAATAAAAGAAGTTTGATAAGTTGTTATATGGTAACATATCTTGTTTAAATATTATTTCAGATAACAAAAAAAAAAGGTAGCGGAAGAATTTATTGAACTAATGGATTGTTCTTGTATCGATTCATATACAAAAAAAAGTTTTAAGGAATAAAATTATCAGCCAGTGATAAGGTAATACTAAGGACAACTCATATATTATAGAATTATTATATATTTCTATTATAAACATTTTTGAAGTTTGTAAATTCTTTATAAGCCCTAAAATTTTTATAGATATATTCTTTTGCAAAATTTAATGAATCAGAAGAACAGCAGTATTAAAAATATCAGAATATAAGTATTGAAACCACCAGGTAAGTTGGCAGTCAAAGAAAATACTTGAACAAAATCAAAGGAAAATAATAAAGTATCATTATTACTTTACAGTAAGAAATTACAATCAAAGTTACATACATCTGATAATACTGTAAGTGAAAATTGCAGCTTATTAAATCATAATAGTATATCCTCGTTTGATATGAGGTATACCTTAAGAAAAGTTTCAAAATCAAAGATGGGATTAAAATCTCCAAAATTACGTTCAAAATCTAAAAGTCCAATATTAAAAAGAGTTCCAAAATCAATGATGGGATTAAAATCTCCAAAATTACGCTCAAAATCTAGAAATCCAATATTACTAAAGTCAAAGATTCCTACTTTTACAGATTTGCATTGCACTAGTAGCAAAATGAGCTCACAACTAGAAAACAGTAAAAATATACTTATGAGCAAAATGTTAAGAAAAAATGCATTTAAATTGAAAAAACCTATAGTATTACTGAAAAGACTTTCTGACATTATTAAAATTACATCATCTTCATCACTACCGAGGATAAGCATACATATAAATGATCAATTTAGCAATAGTAATATAAATATTTCACAGAAGATATTTGATGCCATATTTAATCATTCTCGGACTATAAGTCATAATAAAATTAAACAAATAAATATACCATATAAGTCGCAAACGCGTTTTCTCGAAACATCTCCGCATAATAAAATGATTAGAACATTTGATAATGTAAGTACAGCATTTGTGGAACCCTTTATGTCTTCTACACCAAAGGAGAAAGGAATATTTGATAGAACGAATAATAAACGTAATACAAGACAGATATCATATAATGAGGACACAACTTACGAATTAAACGAACAATGCAGTACATTAAACGTTCAAAAAAGTATTGCATCAACAACAGAAGCACAACAAGGGGAAGTAAAGAAAAAAGATGATACCTATGAACTTGTTGAACCTAAGACTCCAAATTTGCGGGAGAAACTATACAAAAAACAAAGAACTCAGTGTGAAAATTTTGATCAAAAGATACGGAAAACGGATGCCAAAGTACGTTTTGCAAACTGTTCGTCGGATTATAAATATAATTCATCTTTAGCAGATTGCAATAAACAGAAAAAGCTTAATAATGTTAAGAATAATTCATCTAAAAACAGTTCAAAAAAGAATATTATGAAGTCGCTGACTAGAGATTCTCATAAAAAATCAAATTCCATCCCCAAAATTGTAGTAACAACACCATCCCGCAATCAAATTCCAGGTAATCTGTCAATTACCGTCGAAAATATTTTATTTTATAAAGAACATTCTTTATTTAAAATATTTCGTTATTGTTATGCAAAATTATAAACCAACTGAAACCTAAAACAAAGCAATATAAATATTTGTATTTATTGTAGATTCAAAGCCTGCTACAACGAAGAAAGTTCCAAATTTCGCTAAAATCCATAAAAAAATATTCGCCAAAGCAGAGTCTATTATTGATGCAAGGAAACGAGTAATAGACAGATATACTGAACTGAGTAATATATCCATATCCATAAATAAGCTTTATAATACATATCAAATGTGTACCTTTAAATATGCGATTATTATCTTTTAGCCACAAGAAATGAAAAGACTGACTCACGGGGTGAAAATCAGTTATCTAATACATTAAATAAAAATTCTTACAATCGATTTGAATTAAAAATAAGAAAATTGGAAGCTACTGATTGTATCATGAGAAATAATACTTTACGAGTAACAAGGTAAAGTTATTAAAATTATGAAAATTATATTTATATATTAAATATATTAAATAGAGAATAGTATACCAGTATTTCTTAAACTTTTTTTTATTGTAGAAACAAAGAGCAAAGCAGAGCTATTTTGAAGGGTGTACGAACAAATCGACGTTTTGAGCTTCAGATGAATTTTAGGAATATGAACCAATAAAATAAATATAATTATGTTAGGTAATTTATATTATCATAAGAAAAGCTCTTGTGCTATTTATTTCATTACGCTCTCTAATATCAATAAATGAATAATAAATGAATGTAACATACGTTTATAACTGTTTTCCTTTCATGTTCTCTTTTACCTTTGTAAGCTCTAATAAGCTTAATTCTATCTTTTCATTTTCTTTCTTTTTTGATTAATGTTAGACGGGCTAGAAAATGAACATGTCTCTTAAAAAGGTCAAAGATCTAAATTTTCCGGCGGTGTATCCAATACGGCAGAAACAGCAACAATCGCCGGTCTAATAGTTTTACCGAGTCGAGTTGATTTAGGGTAAATCAAACGAGAAAATGCAACAATGGTTTTGTGGAACGGGGAAAAAAGTCTAATAATTAATACAGAAATGTGTCGTACGAATCAACAAGAAAATGTTGTATAATTCGAGGTAGTTCACACTTGAAGATGCTACTATTCATAACTGGTGAAGGACGACTTCCCGCGAAACGTGATAAATCATCGGGTAGTGTACTTTGATGGGCGGAAGCAAAATTATTATTTCGCGAATATCTATTTGTTCGAAAATATGATAGCCGCGATGTCTTTACATTCCCGATTTAAAACGGGAATTCTGGATGGCTTACTTTTATCACAGCCACCGCGGCTTCAAATTGCGTGGCACTGTTGTCGAAGAATAGTATCTTATAATAATATATTTTATAGTCTTACCCTATAATAGTATTTTCTGCTAGTATCTTATAATAGTGACTTCTCTATCTTTCGTAGAACATTATTCTGCTTGCACGGATGGTAACGAGTATGTGACGGGTAACGAGTTTCCCTTTAAAGTCAGACCATGTTTAATGTTTGTGATCCGCTCGTTTTTAACCTTGTATAAGGATTAAGGAGCCAAATGTAACGAACTTCTAACTTTAAGTAGCCTATACCGAATGTATTGCTGAAATCGATGAAAATCGAACTCGAATTTGTAACATAAAATTACTATTGAATTAGTTTCACCTATTCACCTCTAGATGGTTGTATGGTCTGTTTGTCTCTATCTTGTCTACTTTCCCTTTTCTTTCTCTCTTCACTTCTTTTGACTTTTCTTGTTCCTTCCCCTTCTTGTCATCATATTTCTTTTTATACTTTAGATAATCCCTTTTTTATTTTCTTTCATTTCATTTTCCCTTCTTTCATTCTTTTTCTTAGCTTCTTTCTTTTTTCTTTCCTTTTTCTAGGAGTCGTTCGTTCAGTGCACAACCCTCTTATTAAGCAAAAAGCAAAACATTTAAAATTTCTTATATATACTTAGCCTACAACTGTCACAGTTTGTTCACTAAGGAAATGTTTCTAACGTGTAATATTTCAATTTTTCGCGCCGGCTCCAATTGGAAAGAAACCGCGTCGCCTCAGTCAATGAACAGTCAGCTAGGTGAGCATTTGGCGGGTCGGAACGAAGCATCATTTTAGTGTCGAAAAGTATGATGTTTATACGTGTTATCGCGTTTGAAGTGCATGATCTCCACAACGTAGTAATCCTTTATCTTTTATAAACCAGGTTTGTTTAACTAATACACGTTTATTTAATCATTCATCAGATAATGTTATATCGAAATTAAATAATTTCTTTAACTCGTTTTGTTCGTGTTTCATTGGTCTCCTACTGGACTGTTAGAATTACCAATAGTTTGCATCATATCTTTTGACACAGATAGAATTTGAGTTTGATATAATTAGTAATCGTGTATACTTTTGTACAGATCATTGATTGATTGTGAAGATGCCTTTATTTATGGTGACATCGCATCTCTTTCATAATCTTTGCTCTTTCCTTTACCCACTTCTCACTCATCTCCCTCATTTCTTCGCTCCGCCCCCCCCCCATTATTCCCTATTATTATATGGTTATAAAACATGAATTTATGTCGAACTAAAAATTATCACCTATTTGTTTTCTATCTATTAATCAATTTTATCTAATGAAATAAAATTATGATTACGTATTTTTATCTCATAATTTTATGACACGTCTCAAATCCATAAATATTATTCGTTCAAAATATTAGCTCCCAAGTGTTTATTTTCTACAAGCATCTTCATGTTCCAATTCGACGAATTGGTTGTTTACTTAGAACATAATATGCTTACTACTACAATCATATCCTTTCCAAGAATTTGGTGACTCTTTTTTGCACGCTCGACTTACCGAGGTTCTTCCTTTTGCTCACTCCTTATTGACCGTAATTTGGTAGGCAAACCGCGACGTGGGGTGTTATTCTTGTGTCGAGAATCGGAGCGATTAGATGTGTTTAGTGTCACTCTCAGACGGGTTTCCATCTCTCTATTACGTACTATGATGTTTTTGTTGCCATTCGTTTACCGTTCAAAACTACGTTATTGTCATCTTCGTTTAATCAACGTCCGTTCTTATTCAATAATTTATTATAATTTATTGTTTTGATTTTTTTATCGTTTTTTTGATTGACTGATAGGTCACATAATGGACATTCAAGACGAAATTTCACTTTGATTAGCGTTTGATTTTTATATAATTTCTTCTTTTTATATATTTCTTTTAATATCTTGGTCATTTCTTGTACAGATTATGACGAAGGAAACTTCCAGGCATTAGAGGGAGCCACTATGAAATTTAGATGGACGCTGGTGATAATTGACGATCTATCTGGAAGCCTTCCATGGTAATTTGGTGAGTTTTGATTTAATTTAGATTTTTCAATAGTTTTTAATAGTTTCGTATCATTCTGAAGAACTCTATATTATTTGTAATGCTTTGGGCTTTTATCTTTTAGTGCATTTGCTGGTTACATTATTTTAATAGCGAATTAAACATATCACAATTTTTTAAGGTAAATGTTGACAAAAGGGGACCAAGACCCAATGACCTGGTCATATGTTGTCAAGAACGCTTTTCTGAGTAACATCCAGAAGGTTTTAGTCGCCGCTCGTTATTCTTGAAATGGTTATTAACAAAAATATACTACTATTGTATACATCGCATTCTGCCTACACATAAATACATACACGTGAGAGTTTTTATTTTAAAGAAAACATTACACGCGTTGCCCACTCGTTTGTGAAAATCCAATCCAACCCAATACTAATTCCACATGCGAGCGAAGGGGGTTTAATTTTTGACCAAAAAACTTTTCTCTTAAAAATTCCTTACTCGTTTGCTTCGTTCACGTGGGGAATTGGTATTGAGTTGGACTAGGATATTACGAATGAGTGGAGTGAACGAACGACGGATGCGGTGTTTCTTTACGTATATGTATATATACCTACACTGTTTTTTAAAAATTATTCTTTTGTTAATAAAAATTTTGTTTGTCCTTTACAAAATATATCAAGGTCAAGGTCATTGGATCTGCATCTCCTTTTGTCAACATTTATCGATCTCTTTTTGTGTTCATAATTCATGCTAGATAAGCTGCAGCATCTCGAAGCCCTTCTCATACTTGTTCAATATTTTAAATAGTTACAAGTCATAAATACAGAGAGATCGTGTGAGGATTTGCGACGCAACAACACACGCAAACATAAAAAATCTTCAACATTTAACCTTAAGTCTTAAGTTTAAATTAAAAACCTATCCGATTCATTTTTCCGTGCCCCGTGATAGACTCGCGTGATTATCCCTTTTTCTTCGCCCTCCTTCTAATGAAATAAACTTAAACGAGCGTAACGAATGACGAGATTTACTATCCGGGTGTGAGGGGGATGAAAGCAAAGAAAAAGATGAAGAAAAAGAAGAAACGGAAGGATATACTCGTATAACGCGGGATGGGGAGACCGGATTATGTTCGATGCGCGGAACAAGCCGGCCGTAATGAATCCGCAGTAGTTGCACGCGTTTTAAGTCAGACACCGTAATATTCCTACGCGGCCAGAGGCACGGTTTAACCGAAAGTTACAGTACAATCGAGTAGGTGTGCGCTGGATGTGAGTTATTACCGACTTGTTCCAGACCAAGCGTATCGCCAATTCGAGCTAGAGCTTTCTCACGTCTGCGTTATTTGAAAATTTTGTCGGAATTATAGTAAAGATAGGTAATATCCGGGCATCGGCTGTTCGGTCTCCCGTAATAAACCGAACGGCTCTTCTCTCGTAAAAATTATATTTGTCGAACGAGCTCGCCGTTCTAAGTGATTTTAAGCTTTTCCCGTTTATGTTAGTCTGTTTAACGTCTGCTGTGCAAAATTTTTTAATTAACCTTGCTATGTTCTTGAAATTCTTTTCGACAAAATTATATTTTTCTAACGTGAAAAATATCTTCACACGTAGTTTGCATAAAATCTGAGAAGGATCTTATTGGTATGCATGATCTTTTGATTCGAAGTTTCATATTTATGATCGTATAATTATTTGCATAATTATTTTGAAAATTGATCATTAGTTGATTAGTCGCGATATAAAACATATAAAACTGAAAGCATACAATATAGAAATTGAAACTAAATGATGCGGAAAAACTAACGTTTGATGTATCGCGGCTGAAAGTATTAAGATATTTTAGCTTGTGACGTACGAGCGTGGCGGAAAGTTTGATCGATCGTCTCTCGGAGGCGATACGTTACAGGGAATTAACAATTACGCGATACTTCGCGACAAGCGCAAAAAAGTATCGCGATTAATCAAGTTCTCGCTTTATAAAATGCTCGCGCGTTCGAAAACTGGAACCTCAACCGACCATCATTTTCATAATCGCGCGTTTCTCTTGGAATCAGGAAAAGGGGAAAAGCGATAAATCACACACTAACAAAATTTATTCTTACTTTTGTTGATCTTTTAGAAAATACGAATTAAAGGAAATTCGTTTTCCTACCCGGAACGAAGTTCGGTACGAAAAATAATTTCGAATTAGCAATGTTCATCGTAACGAGAACTCTAGAACTCTATCGTGTTCTGCTTGCGGTTCTCCTTTTTTCAACATGAAAACCCTTTGAAAGTACCGAGAAACAGTTTGCGAAACGTTCATGGAAAATTAGGCGGAAGTAACGGGCCTAAACTCTCGTTTTCACACAAAAAAGATATTCAGTTTGGTTTCTCGTTTCTTTCTTCCTTTTTCCCCCTTTGCGATATTTTCCTCTTCTTTCTTATTCATTTTATTGTAATTTCACTATCTGTTTGCTGAAACGCGATATCGAGAATAATGCTGCTCGTTATGTGGGTTTGTCGGTTGTTGACTCGCGTATTCGTTTGCTTTGATGTAGCAGACTTTTATGGGCAGAGCCGGTGCATGGGGGCGGGGCAGGATACACGCAATAATTAAGAGTACACAAACAAAAACAAGCACAGCTGAGTGTAATGTGATTTCTTTTAATTGCTCTGTTTGCATCCACAGCGTTATTAATTATTAGTCAAATCAATTTTAAAGAAAATTTCATCTAGAAAGTATTTGTATATATTTAGAAAGTATTAAACATTTTCATAAGTACAATTTGGAACGACTTTTTAGTATTTTTTTTAAAAATACGAAAATTTTTAGTATTTTAACATTTATTATCTAAATTTTTATGGATGAATTACGCGTGTTATATATACAAAACGTTTTGAAATTTATTAATATCGAAATGAGAGGCGATTGTCGTGATTATACTGGTAAAATTTCACACGAATTTCGAACATACAAGTTTTAATAATTCCTTAATTATCATTTGTATTTTCCGTAAGTGTTTTAACTATTTGAACACTTATGAACGAAGTCATAGCCATACAGCGGGTATTTTTCTTTTATAGAGAAATGTTTATAGAGAAATTCATGATAAACGAGAACCCGTATGTCCACATATCACTTCATACCACATATCATTTCAATTTTTTTAGTGGACTCATGAAAAAATTATCAACTCGATCGAAGTCGGTGAGAATTCGAAATTTTTCCAACGAGCAACCTCTCATAAATTAACGAGTCATACGTCTTGTCGCACCTAAAAACGCAACGCTACCATTTTTTCGTCCTTCGGGAAAATTTAAGTTTCATGTTACGTAAAGTATGTAAAATCCAAAGTTTCTTTAAAAAAAAAGAAAAAATAAAGCAGGAGAAGAAGGAACTAAGGGGAGAAAAAAAAAAAAGAAAAGAGAAATCAGGCTCTGAAACGTAACTCCACGGCAGTCGAAGGATCCGATTATCCTCGGCAAGCTACTTTTCAACGTGTTCGTGAATTTCAAAAGATCATTTGAAGAATCTCAAAAAGCGCTCGAATCTTTTCCGCGAAATTCTCCGAATCTGGAAAGCTGCTCCGTGTAATTCGGTCGCCTTCGAAACTTTTGAAAGAGAGATCGGATTAATCATTCTTATCGTCGACGGTTTGAAGCCTTGGACATCGTTCGTAACCACGAACGAAGATAAAGCTCTCGGTCGATTGTTCCTTTAAACCCTCTAATTCCGATGCACGTTTCCCCACGTGCTCGTTGTTTAAGCTCGATTGCCTCGCTGGCAATCGTTTGCGAGTCCTTCCTTGTCAATGGGCCGAGGAAAATCACCGAGGGAAGGAAAGGCGGCAAACCGGTTGATAGCTCTTCACCGTGGCAACTTGCATGGACAATTCTCCTCGTCTCGTTACCTTTGTGAAACGCAGAAATAGAGATTCAGCTACTTCACGGACGCCCTGCGTTCGCGCTTCTCGTCCTGATTTTCGGAAGAGATTTGTCTTCGATGAATCTGCGCGAAGAATCATTGCTTCGCGAGGGAGTGGTTCAAAGATAGAATAGGGGAAATGAAGTGTACGAGAAGTATCTTCTCGGATTGAAATCTCTCCAAGTCTTTGAGGGATACGGATTTTGCTTCGTTGCTCTTCCATTTTATTGCTCGACTGATACGTAAAAATTTCAGACCTGAAATTTATAAAATACGAGGTGACTTTTTAGTTTTACGCGTGCGCCATTGTTTCACTGCTATCGGTACTTCTGGATTATTGCAAATATTGGACTGATTCTTTTTTAGTTTGTGAGAGAAATGATTTTTTATTAATTACCAATGACAGAAGTACGTTTCCTAGGGTAGTTTTATAAAGAAAGCATAGTGTACTAGAAACTAGCTTTACTGAAAATGAAAATATATCTCTTCATGGTGATCGAGTGATTTTCACGATTCATCGAGTGAAAATAATAAAGAGATAAAAATACACGTGTGCAGAGAGAAATGACGATTAATAATTTTACCGTCAAATTTCTATAGTTGTACATTCAAATATAGTTGCACTGTTATAGTTTCTCGAGTCTGATTACGACCCAACATTCCTGCACTAATCGTATCACAAACAAATCCTCCATTATCACCACGTTGTATTCCGAGACATCGAACCTCGGAAACCGATACTTTCACTTGGATCAACGCAAATCCTTCCAAACAAACTCTCTATCTCTTTCTCCTCCTAACTAAACGCGCTTCGCACGACAGAAAACCTGCGACGCGTAAATCACATCTCAATCGAGATTAAGCTGAGAAATCTCAACTATAGTCGTTTGCGGTAATCAACCATCACGGCCAGCAATCAGTTGCGATGTTATCGACGTCAGTTCCTCTAAACAGGCACGCGAATCGAGATCGTCTCGAGAGTCCATGTACTCGTAGGAGTAACGTGGCAGGTCAGCTACTAGAAGGCCGCGCACAGAGTCCGTATGTTCGGTCGTGCGCCATGTAACACGCAGAACATTCTGTACCAGATCCGTTCGATCAATCCGATGTGAAAGGTATTTCCAAGCACCAGGTCCCTATGTATCCTTTTACGTTGATTCTGGCCGGCGTGTACACCGGCTACCGCCTTCTAAAGCTGAGTAGAAAAGCGGCGCGATAGAGTGATAACGCGGCTGAAAGAAAGTGGCTGTTCCATTTCGCCGGATCCGACGTTATTGGAACGAGTCTGTTAAAAAGGTTGTTAAAGATGAGGAACGGGGCAACGTTCGCCGACTGTAGTCACAGGCTCTCTTCTCTTCCAAGAGATTAATGGAGCCGCGAAATCGTTGCGCTGCTGATATTGAGCTATTAATGAGAGAAGGGTTCTTCTTTGCTTGCAGTACGAGTTTATTAGAGAACGATACGTTATAAGCATATTGATTTCGTGCGTTTGAGGTTTAGATTAACCCATTTACGTGCCAATTTTATACACTGTCGAACAAATTTATGTATCCTTGCTTCTTTATCCGGCCAGTCTTTGATTTTACTTGAAAGTACTCTTTCTTACATATCAAAGAATTCATATAGAATTTGAATTTGTCGCGTTTGGGTTCGAGTCTATTTGAAAGTACTGCTTCTTGTTCTCGAAATACCTATGGAACCAATCACTATTCGAACCTACTTGCGACGTGTTTCAGTTCATCACTCGACCCGACTAGTGCTGTATAGCGTTCCGAAGGTGATCCTAGTTTGGAAACTAAACAAGGACGATTTAGACAGAAGGGGTACAACGATGAGATGCCTAAGAGATTAAGTAGCGAAGGGTGCAGTACTCGATACTAGCTGGTTACGTTTAAGCGCTGCTTTAGGTGAAGAGGGTGTTTAGAAGGGTTAATCTGATCGCCTTTTAGTGAAATACTATACAATGGCTGTTGGAAGTATTCGAACATTTATTATAGAAAACTGTTATGTGTATATCGTGTGTATGTACTCCATACAATATTTTGGAATTTCATTAGCGCTATTCAAATTTTACAATGTTTCTTATAACATGGAGGATATATTCATAAAAAGTTTCTACAAGTATTCGACTACTTTTGTGAGTCACTGCATATACACTACATGCATAAAATATAATATTAATGTAGTATCGTGGACAAATAACCTAAGAAATATCGGGTGAACCATAAACAATGTCGCGAGAAAGCCTAAGTGCTGACAGGCCCATCAATGTGTCGTCGGTCCTTCAGTCGAATAGTTATGCGGAAAAAAGGTCTACGTGACCATCGTCACGGACGGTTGCGGAACATGCACGTGGGGGGGGGGGGCTATGAGAAAAGACAAAGGGATGCTTAAGGGAGAAAGACGAATTAACAGTCAGTGTGAAGTGAGAAGTCAGAGTGTTGTCAGCATTGTCGAGGAGTGTGGTCCGCGTGAAAGAGAGCGTTGGAACCGTGGTGACGAGAATTGTAAATTAACTATTTAGTTGTCTTAGTTATAGCACATTATTGTATTTAGTTCACGTTAAATAACAATCGTTTCCTGTTTAATTAAATAATAAATAAAATCTTACATTAATATTAATATATAATTATATAAAATTCGCATAATGTCCTAATTCGATCGTCAGCCACTGTATATCTTATGGATAGTATTAGAATTCTGTGAAGCGAACTTCGCTCATTAAATCTAATACCCGATTTTTCAATATACTATATTGAACTCGATCCCGTCACTAGCAACGACTATCGTTATTTGTAGCATCTCTACTTCGAACGATTGCAAACCGACCAAAACAATATTTACGAGCATGCGAGCCGATAACTGATACGAAGTTACAGGTACGAATGATATTTCTTGTCCGTGTCGGGCAGCCGTAATTGTTTGCTGGACCGGTCGACGAATTATTGAACTCTCGCAAGCAAGAGAGTCAGCCAGTGTTGCCAAACTGCAACACATTGATAGCGACGCGTAATCTGTTCCTGTTTACAGAAATTTATTGGCGCGAAATCCGGTGCCAACTATGCAGCGACGCCTCGTTCTCTCTCTATAGCCGAGTGGTGTTAATGTTCCCCAAAGTACCATGCGCGCGTTATTAAAACGCGGCCAGTTTTCGGCCGGCCAACTGCCACTGCCACGCTGAAAACTGTTCGATCGAGCTCTTTCAGCCGAGCGTGCCTCGCGGATATTTGGAATTTTGTCAAAATTGATGAAGATCGTTGCGCTGAAGAATTTTTAAATTGCAATGAAATATACCAGGTTTCAAGATTCTTACTCTATTTTGCAACTAAATTCTTAACTCTCATTTGTTTAATTGGGAACAGTATTAAATGACATTTAATATAACGTCTAATATATGACAATTTTATAAATCGCGAATTCGGATCAAAGGGGTTTCAGAAAATTTTTAAAGTCACCAACTAACTCTGTTAAAATGTCTTTAGATTTAGAATTGAGATCAGGGTAGGATGTCGGTTGTTTAATCTCGTACGTATCCTACGCAAGCTTACCACAAAAGAGACACGCAAGCATGCAATGTAGGGGCGTTGCACATGCCCTTAATTTGGGAAACCAGCCCTACATCCTAACTTCCACATCCCAACTTTAGGTATTCTCGCGGGTTTGTGATACGTAGTAATCGCTATTGAGAAGCAAGAAACAACTGCATGTCTTCGAACTTGCTAATTAAAACCGTGAATTCCCTTGCTCATGTACAATGAAACTAACCCGTGTCATTCAAGCCAGAAATTTCTCAGATATCCCAAAGTCATTAGTAACTATGACCTATTTAACGTTATTGATTAAAATTAGAGAAAAACCGAGTCCAGATTGCGGTACACGCAACATCGATCGCAAGAGAGTTTACTTTAACCAGAAGGCTAAAAAAGAGAATGAAAAATACGAGAAAGAAATGACTAAAATCAATATTTTATTAGTAGAGCAATTTTCACCAAATTTTCTGCAATTTAAATATTTGAATAGTATACGGAATAGAGGATTTTACAAAGGTGGATTTTATAAAGAAAGCTTTCCTCGTAAGTCAAGGAGGGAACCTGGCTTGCATACTGGACGATAATACGCGGGGTACCTTCTTTCCTCGAAATCCTATGCTCTGAAGAAGGGAAACGTGAAGATTAGTGCGCGTCTCGTGCTGTTCTTAAATGCAACGTGCCGCGGATAGCCAGCATGATTCAACGTGGAAACCACGATAACGAAAGCTTTATACAGTCAGTAGGTTCACGTCTGGACGTTGAGAAATAATTTATGTTGTATCCGTGCAAAATGTTTGCGGATTCCATAACTTTTTTCCCTCTAGACTTCCATATTTTCCTTGAGAGTCGTGGCCGTCATAAATTTTCGACTTGCCACCACCCTTAATTGCAGTTAATACCGTAATTTATTACCAAAGAATTTTCATTATCTCGATGAACGTATATACATCGTCGCTCATAATTATATAGATATTTCGCTCCATTTCTATCGACAATAAATTATGAATGACACATGAGCTTCGAAAATCTATTTAAAACTATCTCGATATTCGAACGAATCGATCGCTTTACAACGAGCGATCGAGTCACGAGAGGCAGAGGACCATCGCCATTTTATTAAATTCTTCGAACAGAAATATTAGATGGAACTATAGACGTTCACTAGAATTTCTACATAATTTTATCTTAACGTTTGCATTTGTGACTATTTAAAAATGATAAACGGGAAGAATGATTTTAAGCGAACGAAAAAATCTCTCTGGTAAGGTGCTGGAGAAGTTCGAATCTGTTCGGTAGTTCTTCTTGCGAGTATCTTTTTTATCTCCTAAAGCATTCATGAAGGGTTTAAATCTGTCGCGTTCAGGTTCGAGTCTGCTCGAAAGTTTCCCTTTTTTTCAAGATACAGAGTTCGAATCTAGTCGGCGAATGTTTAAACTTACCTGCGACGTGCTAATGAGCGGGGTTGTATCGCATTTCGTATAAACTGCATATACGAAACCTAACTCATCGACGATCCTTTCAACCCGATGCGTCCGAATCTTCGTTGAAAATCTCGAGGTTCGTGCTTCGACGTAAACCTCCTGTGAACGTTTAACACCGTTGGCTCGTTTCAGCCGGAGAATTCCCCGGATTCTCTGGCGAACGTGGGATCTCCTGTCACGATGCCCTCAAAGATCGTATCGCGTCGGTAAGGGCTGCGTGGCAGCTGACCCGACGACAACGAGAGCATTCCTGCACCGTTGCACCCGAGCCAGTCGGTGCTCGAGCGCGTCAAGTAGAAGTGGTCTGCGCGTAACCCGTCCGCGCCTTGGTTCGCAGTGAAAACGAAGCGCATGCGTCGGTCGGGAGACGCCAGGCCGCAGATTCATTTCGCGCCGCGACGCCAAGCGGCTCCGCATCCGTGTAAACGCGGCTGGTCCATGTGCGTTCGACGTCGGCGCGTGCACGCCGACCAGGACAATCAGTGTGAGACGCGTGTCAAGTATCGTGTACCTTCGCGCGTGTTCTTCAACGATTCTCGATCATAATCTTCGTCGACTGCATCATCGAGTGATTAATCGAGTGGATACTTTGGTAGAGCAAAAAGGAATTACCGTAAGAACGACGTTGTCCCAGGCTGGTCTTTCAGATGAATTGAGAGGTAAACGGGGACGAATGACGCGACAGACGAGCAACGATCGCGCCTTGTGGATCGCGATGATCGTCAGCAGCAAGGATCCACGTGTGATCAAGCGTGGGTTTCAACGCGGTTGCACCAGTCGAGCATTCGACGCGACACTAGTCCAACCTCGTTTCTGAGGATCTTGTGGAGAAGTCCGCGAGATTTTTCGCCTTGCCACTGTGGATTCCTTTACGTGACTTGTTGTATCGGCGATCTGTCCGCGGCATCTCACGTGTGATTTATCGTCCTTACACGAGTTCTCGTGGATTCTCCCATCTCGATTCTTTGGTTCGTAGTTGATTTCCAGGTGTTGGATCCTGTACGGCAGAGGCAGTGCGTTATCCGCGAGGGAATTTATCGTGCTACGGACGATTAACTTGACGCGGTGGGAGTATACGTCGCGAGTGGATGCTTCTCGTTGAACGTCTGATTCTCTGGTGAAACTCGGTTCTCGCAATCGTCACGCGTGAACCTCTGCTTGATCCACGAGAGTCTTTGTGTTATATATGTCTGGTAATAGTGACTGTAGATGCTACAGTGAAGTTCGAATCCTGTACTCGGAGACCGGAACGAGTTGCATAACAGGGTCTCTGCCTGAGTGTATATATATATAAATATATATATATATATATATAAGTATAAAGGAGGATATCGTGCGAAGAGAAAGTGCACGAGAAAGGAAGCAAAAAAAAGGAAAGGGTGGAGAAGAAAGACGTAGCTGGAGTTTAGAGCCGATTTAACCAGCTCTGTCGGCTATCACGATTTTTCTCTCCGGTGTGTGCACCAGGGGGACGGTTCTACTAACAAAACGATCGACGGTGAGAACGAGTGAACGAGGTGTTAAAAATGCTGTGTCGTTGGCTCGCCGTCCTGATACTCGCTGCATTTCTCCTGGTTATCGAAGGGATCGCGGTCACTCAAGGTACGTGCAACCGAACCATCTCAAAAATTTGCGGAACGTGCACGAACGTTGCTCGACTCGCTTCTTCGAATTCGCTCCTTCGAATTCACTTGGAGCATCTGTGTAAGAGCTCTCGTAGGTTCTTCAGAATGCATTCGCGTGCATGGCCCAAGCTTCTGAACATTCAACGGCCAGTTTCAGAAGATTCTAGTGGAGTATGGTCGCTGATTCGGTATTCGTGCTCGTATGCACCGATCGCTCTTGCGGGTACATTAACAAAGTGCGTGACAAGTGTTGCAGAATGGAACGTAAAATTGTGAGAACGTTCCGATTTTGCGGTCGAAAAGAGATTCCGTTTTATATTGTACGCATGAGTCACCTCTTAATCCCTGATGAGTTTGGAATGGTTGAAATATCGGAAGTTCTAGTATCTGCATATGTTTCTTGGAAGCATTTATTTGTCGGACTGTTGTATCAATCGCAGAATTGGGTTGTGTGAAGTTATAATTACTTATACTGTTTACTTTAACTGGCACATATTCTATGCAGAATAAAAATAGATCTATTCTACTAGATCTAGATAATCTCTCAATGCATGTCAATCATTAGATTTTAACGGAAACTGTAAGTGAAGGTTCTTTAAAGCTGCGTTCGAAGAATTCTTGAATTCTAGAACTTTTTATTTCTATAAATCTAAAGTAATGAAATCAATTAATCAGTAGAAGTAGTGCTATATGGAAATTACTTAAATTAAGTACGCGTAGCTTAAAAAACTACGCACGACTAAAGCTTCATTTGGTTAAAGGATATTTCATGTACATCGACTTAATACAGTGATAGGTATATAATACTCAAGCTACTTTTATTACGATAATACGCAAAAATCAATGCCACTACTTCCAAACAGTTATCGTGTCGTTAATTCTCAAACAATTTTCCTCGAAGTATCACAATTCACGCTATCTACGCCGTTAACGACTTCAACTTCCAGGGAGAGTACGACGTAAGTCGCATTTACTGATAACCCCGAGCCATAAAAGACGGTACAATTAATTTCGACGCCTTAACAACTTGGTACACGCGGGCGCCGCATTAAGACGCATCATTCACCTCAACGTTTCTTCCTCTCCCTCTCTCTTTCTCTCTGTGTCGCGTAATGTGACTGCTTGCGGACTCAAGTGTCTCAGGGAGTAGTTTATGAAGCACTTTGGAAGGCAGGCGCACGGAGCTCAAGTTTCGAAGCCAGAAATTTCGTTTACCATTCTGCTCGATAATTCCGCCTGCACGCGTGTTCTTCGCGTGGATTCGACCAATGCAACGGAAGCGCGCGCTTCACCGACGCGAGTTACTCGCTGTTCCATGAACCAATGGCGAGAAAAACGTGGCTAACAAACAGTGGCAAGCCGCACGGTGGAATGCTAATGAACAGCACACGATGGACTCGTTTACAAATTAAGCAAGACGTCAACGAGAAACGTTGCACGGAGCGCCGATGCTAATTGAATAATTAAAAGTCACCGCGGTCGTACGTCCGTCCACTGGAAAATGCAATGTCTGTGGCAGCAGTGACACGCTGTGGCAAAGCAAATAATCACCGGCCGTAATTGTGCAATCAGAGAAACGCGACTGCTCAAGTGGCCAGGGCGAAACATTACGCGGGGAAACTCAGACGCGTCGGAAATAACACCTCCAGCCGAATCTCGATAAAATATGGAAACCACTCATCGACCTACATTCATTCACGGATACATAGTATTTCAACACTTACCGTAGAACATCTCAACTGCGTATTTGCACAAAATATCGCGTAGTTTTCACGTATTATATATTTCGCGTAGGCAGCCGTGTCTCATTCTAGCGCTAACAAAATTACAAAATGTTTTACACGACACGTATAATGTATTTATAAAAGTTTTTTATAAGTGTGGGCATACTTTTAAAAGCCACTGTATGTTGTTATTAGCGATGAAGACTGAATACACTGTGTGGATTAGATGTTGTTACAGAATAACGTGTCTTTTGGAAAGGAGAATATTTTTGAAACTTGTTAGCAATCTGTCAGAATGACTATTAAATTTTTGTAAATTCCTCGACGAATAACACAACACGTTCAATAATTCATAAATAATTTCGCGTATGAGAGGACATAGCATAATGTGTTCGCGATTGGAATTTCAGATTAGGG
This sequence comes from Bombus pyrosoma, assembly GCF_014825855.1. Taxonomy (NCBI): domain Eukaryota; kingdom Metazoa; phylum Arthropoda; class Insecta; order Hymenoptera; family Apidae; genus Bombus; species Bombus pyrosoma. Next base: position 9,439,205 of record NC_057783.1, read on the forward strand.
ATAAAAGTATATACGCGTGCACTATGAAAAATAATTCCGAGCTAAACTCAAAAACGTCACCTCCAAACATTTCAATATTTTTATAACACAAATTAAATCAGTCGAAATTAATCTCGAACATCACGATTCGAATTCAGTATCCAAAGCGATCGTCTTTAATCCTAATTATATATTTAAAACGATTATTCATACCATATACAAATTCTTTTTTACCAAACATACATATGTCTGCGGCAAAAATCTTGTAATTTCTATACACAGTTTGGAATAGGTTGTCAATATGTCCCATACGATTTGCATATTCGTGTTTTATTACGGTGCTAATGAAACTTCAAAATGTTTTACGTAGCATACACGATATACGCTTAAAAGTTTTCTACGCTAAGTGCTCAAATACATCCGTGAGCGAGTGTACGTGTACTTAATACGACGTTAAACCTATTAAAGAAAAGAAAGAAACAAAGTGAAGAAACGAAATGTAAAAATTTTCGGAAAGTGTCCGGACTGACAAAAGATCGTACCATTGAATTCCTAAAGCGTTCGACAAAGTCAGCATGCATTAAAATGCAAGTTTCAGCCGGATGAAATCTAGAAATCGATGAACGTGCTACGAGCGTGGGTGCGAGCTTACAAATGGTTGGATCTTTAGACGATAACCAACTTTCAACACGGCATGAGGTAAAGCTCATTCATCATCGTGTACTTCGGCACGGCGCATTGTCCGCATCACGTGCACGCGCTCCGGGAACATTAAATCGATTCTCGTTCACGCGTGATTTACCGCGGCGAATTGAATCGTAAAGAGGCTTGCGTGCTTACGATTTTTCCTTTATAATTGTGCTTCGATTCTCCCGTTCCACGAAATCGCCACCGTTCAGCGAAATTCGCACTGTTGGCACCGCGAACTAACTCGACAAACCCGTGAACGCGACCGATATTATTCTGGTTATGTTCACGAGATAAAAAGTTTTGTACTAGACTTTTATGCTACACTCTAATTAGAGATAGTTTATCAAGGTGCTTTAACTCTTTGTACATGGGAAGCGTTTTAATATCTTTTTTCATTAACTCGATAATTAAAAATTGAATTCGAGAAAGAAGATTCAAAACTCCTCACTAGAAAATAAAATCTTCGTTAACAAATTTTCGACGTTTTTCCTTAGCTCCCCTTGATATGCAATTAGAAACAGTATTTGTTCGAACGTTCCATTTTTTGGCAGAAGTTCGTGATAAAAATGTTATGAACTTTCTGAACGACCCAGTGTTGTACAACAATCTCATAAAAATGAAACATCCAATGTCCGGCGTATCTGCGTAGAAATTTTTAGCAGAAAGTGAAATATACCATATACGAACGTGGTATTTAGTATATTCTCAAACATAAACCAAAAAGGAAACGCGAAATCGCATTGGTTGCACTTTATCATCTCTGAGCCTGCAAAGGGCACAAACAATCGCCTTATTTATTTTCCTTTCTCCGGAGATCTCATTCTGTCTCATTGGATTGCTTCACGTGTCAGGAGCCGTTTAGCGGTTGCTTTTTCTTCGAGAATCGAGAAAATTTTTGCACTGAATTCGGCCCTTGATACGCCGCGACACTGCTTTGCTTCGCTTCGTCGAACAGGATTACTTTTTTCCATGTATTTTCGGCCAGTGACAATCGAGAAAAACTTGTTAAATATTTCTATCAGCAAAATATCGTTGGAAACCTGTGCTTTGGCACCGTTAACAGCTCGATAAAAACGAATGTACGCTACCGTTGATACATATCTAGACAGTTTGATCAATACGTAGCAATAATATTTGCATTTCTATAAAAGAAATCTGCAGCCAGGAAAAATTCCAGAAAAACAATATAATAATATAAATATGTAACATTAAATATAAATATAAAACGATGTTATTGTCCATCAAATTCCATCGAATTTTAAACATGGAGCAAGAGAAGGAGAGAATAATTTTTGGTCACAGTTTTATAAAAAGTTTTATAGCGTTATTATATAACTATAAAGATATTTTTACGTTCAAAATAATCTGCAAACAGATATTTTTAATTTTGTATAGACTCTGCGCTTCTAAATTCTATCGCAGTGAATTATGAAATACAAATGCACGCAGTTTATTACACGTAGACTCTATTCGCCTGGGGATCGTATTAATTTGAAATTGCTTGAGCTTAAATCCTACCGTTACCGTTATGGTTGTAAGGGAACAGATGTAGGACGAAGGAAAAGCCTTTATGAAAACATTACCAGTTCCTTATTATTATCAGACAATAAATAACTTTACTGACTCCTAGCAAAGAAACTTTGCGTTCGTTTCCTGAAAGAAAATTACAAAGAAACGTTTAACTATCATTAAACAACGATTCAGGGAAACTTGTTATTTGATTCTTAGGCGTACTAAAAAAATCTCCAGGCAATGTACGATCTCGTTAATTTTAATACCCTGTTACAGATAGTATCGTAATTTTCCTGAGAGATTTATGAATTACTTTTGATTTTCATTCGAAAAGTAGTAGTGAAGAAATCGCGTAATTCTTCCGTTCTTTGTTTATATTTTTATTTTTATTCCTCAATAAAATCAGCAAACGTTGCAAGTACTTGTTGAAGGAATAAAAAAATTGGACAATTACTTGTCAGTTTTAGCGGCGATATCTTCTACCATATAACCGAGCACTTTCGATTTAAGTTTTATAGTGACATAACATGAATTTCTAAAATCTTAATCACCGGCCAGAAAGTGTCTGAAAGTTACTTTATACATTCTCTGTGCCACAAACTTCGGGAAAACTAGAATATAGGGCAATTCCTCTTGTCTGGCATCAATTTTATATGTATTTTCCGTGACGACGAGTCGAACAACTTTTGGAATCAAGTTTGACCACTTTCTATATGAAATGAAAATAATGAATAAGAAAGCAACTAATTACTCCAAATAGAGTAACAAATAAATTTGTTGTTTGAAAGTAAATTTACTTTCAATTAAATTTCAAAGCCTTATACGAGTAATAAATTATCCTCGAATAACTCGCCTGCAAAATCTTTGAAGAAACTTTCAACGTATTTGATGGATACGGTCTGTGAAAATTAATATTTACGATATTCCGTGTCGAAAAATAGGGCTTCTCGAGTTGAGAAAAAATTGAGGGTAACCCGATTCAACAGAACATCATGCAGGCAGCATGAACGAACAGATTCAACGTAATCACGCGTGCATCCAAAAGAAAGGCGCTGTATCGAGTGTCGAGGCAGAGCGTGCTCGATTTATGTAATACATAAAACAGAGCACGGCTTCGCGATATAAAGGCAGAAGTCTCGCGTCAGGGTGCTTGGAAGCACAGTAACCAGAGAGAAACGATGATTTATGGATCTGCACCGCGAAAGGTTATGGAGATTTTTGCAGCGGTGGCCCTGTTCATCTCGAGAAAGTCATCTGAGCAATGTGGATATTGATTACATCGAAATTTCCCAACGTTCCGTCGATAATATTTTCCGTGGCACGCGCGTGTACTGCTCGCCTGGCAGATAATTATTATACTGCATTATTCATTGTTATTATCTTATCGATTTAACGGGCCGCGTTAAACAATTCTATTACTGCTCGCATCAAGCGAACGTAGCCGTTGCAAATTGTAACGTGTGCTTTAATTGCTATCAAATATTACTCGGTATATAACAGGTTTAATAGGTAATGGCAAACTGTGATGCTGGAGCGCATAATTTAGACGCAAATAAAGCATATTATTACTTAGGCAGCGGACGCAGATTTTGTAAACGATTGAATTACGTCGGAAGTTTGAAGTGAAACTTTGAAAACTGTTTAGAGGCAATGTATTTTTGTAAAAAAAAAAAATTATCGAATAATACAGGACGTAAAAATATTGAAAAAAATGTCCGAAGACAATGTATTTTCATAATAACACTTTATTATGAAACTTGCGAACGGTAAAGAGAAATTTACTAAAGATTTGAAGACGACGTATTGTCATGTAATAAAATTGTATGCAGAGAATAATACCGTATCGAGTAATACAAGACGAAGTTGGTAACGAAATTAAAAAAGAAAAAGCTTTACAGACAATATATGTTGCTGTAATAACACTGTGGTTACATAGAATAACATCGTATTGAACGACACACGGCAGAGTACATTGCACAATTTAGAAATGACGTGGCCCGTCATTGAAATGTTTTAATACCTGTAACACGAACTATTTAATTGCTTTATATTATTCAATTTCACGTCGAGTGATTATTATATTTAAATTTGTTGAAACGTGACATAAAATTAGTTGAATAAAACTGTTGAAGAAAAAATCGACTGCTATCATGGAACGTATTGGCCTCTGTTTCGAGCATCGAAACTTTTTGCATGAATTTTTATACCCTAAATAAACTTTACGCATAAATTTAACGGGACCCTGGTACGTGTCTGGTTAGTCACAAATGAAAACATATTAACAAATCTAATAGCGTAGGAGACATAGGGGCATAGCAAACGGGCAATCGATATTAGAAAATATTTCGACAATGGACGCCATGTTTATTGACATTAGAAAATATATCGCATGCTGGGAATGTATCGATTTAACAGGCGCAAGGGATAGGTATCGAATGTACATACATATACAGTTGACATTAAGTAAACTGCGATATTAGCGTAGGGATTGTTCGAATGGTAATAGTTTAATGACGACGATTCTCTGATAATGCCACTGGTATTAGCGCTCCTCTGCCTACTAGATTGTAGCATATTAGATGAAGATTTATATGTGCCCAAGGCATTGCTAACTTCGAAACAGTCGCGTATGTGTAGGTGCACGTGCACAGAAGCTAACGCGTTATGTACAGTCAAAATGTTGTCTCAAGTTCAAGAACGTAAGCTCTGGGATATACAGACTTAACATGATTAAGGTTATCGTATGGTGTTAGCGTACTATACCTCTTCGACGATGTGCTATATATATTGAAAAAGCTTCCACGGGTATTAGAGCGGAATTAGAACACGTGAGAGATCTTTTTATTTGGCACTGTAAGATTTCAATTGTTGAACCAGTGCTAATTTTGTTATCGAAATGGTAGGAATAAGTGCTCATATTTTAACTAGCGGTTAATTATTTTACGTCCGATGTCACGTATATGCAATAGTCTATTTTACAGATTGTTAATTAAATAATGAGCGTATTTCATTTGACAAAACTGACAACTTAAAGTAATGCTTGTGATGTTGAATGAATTCGATTATTCTTTTTTATCAAGTATTATTTTAGAATAACTGAAACTTTCGTGATATGGCATCCATTGATCTACAAAATAACAGAAATTTACGGTTTTATAAACCTAGAACTAATCTATATTTATATAAAATACTTTTAAGACAAATTTTAAAGATTAGACAAAGAATAGTAGAAAACAAAAGATTATCTTAAAATGTTAGTAGATGAGAATGTATTGTCTTAGAACTCATGGTCTCAATTTTCTGTGCAATAATTCTTTACCAATAATTTTTTCGAAGCAAATTCCTTGATATTAAAATTCAATCGAGAAATAAAGCGAACAATTATAGGTCCTGTACGCATTCCACACGCTGGATAGGAGAAACGGAGTTACATCGAAAGTACCAACAGTAAATTTATTCTCATTACGACTATAAAAGCGTCCATTAGCGCGTAACTTTCGCGTAGATTCCATCGTCGTCGTATCTGGCGGAACTCGAAAAGTATGTCGTTTAGTTACGACCATCTTACGGTATCGATTTCAGGCAAGGCTTCAACACTATCGGTGATTTTTATCGAAAGTAGAGTGCTGTAACAGTGGCATCGACGGCTGTTCATCAATGACGCGAAAATCGTATTGCAATAGAGGCCGCGTTTACGATACTCCTTGGCGATCATAAATTACCTCTTTATAACACCATTCCAGCAGTTCTTTCTCTGTATCCCGTGGCATCGCGCGATTTTTACCAGATATCACTGGCAGATTTAAAAGCTTCGTTCCTTTGAAAATTGTCCTGTAAGAGTTTTGCGTTTACGGTAATCGCATATATCGCTTCTCTTTCGAAGCTTATCATAAAGTGCAGTTACAAAGAAATACCACTAATACATTCCTAACATCTTCTTCTGGAAAATCGTCTCGTACCGTGTATTTACGTTGCTTCTCTACAGCGTAAAGTAGAGCATAGTAATATCGAGCCAAGTATGATTACCCATAAAAAAAATATGTAGAAAATAAAGAATAATATTTTTTAAACTAAATCTTCGTTTACGAGAGAATCGATTTAGTAAATGTAGCAGGTATGCGTGTACTGTGCACATACCTTTAGATAACGACATGGTTGGTGTATACACTTATAGAGTGTTTTATTTATCGTGGAGTCTTAAATTTCTTAGTTACTCTTATTAATATCAAAAAATCAGGACAAAGTTATTTGGTTCAAGACGAAGAATTTGTGGTTCGTGATTTTCTTTCCACTACGTCATTTTCTTCGAGTTTTCAAGGAGATCCACATTTTTAAAAGCGAGACTGGATACCTTTCTAGATATAGAATTATCAATTATAGAATCGAAGAATTCTTGAAATGGAATTGTCACACTTTTTTCTTGAAATAATTTGCGTTTCGAAAAATTGTTTATTATGAGAACGATCATATAGGAAACGTTTGATCAATTTTATGACTTACTATTCATAAATCGTGAAAAGTTTCTGTAATGAATATCCGAGCAAAGGTTCAGTAGTTTTAATTTCTGCTACAAAAGGTCTGATTAAAAAACTGAATGGAAATCCAGGCTAATGTTTCTGTTTATAAGCTCGTAAACGTAGACGTGGACGATTGAAAAGAGAAAGAAATCCCAGTGGACAATTTGGGATGGTCTTCTAATTACGCGTCGCCCACGAACGTATTATATGTGACCTGCAATCATACTCTTCAGGAATAGTGCACAAAGGACCCCTTATCCAAGGGAATCGAACCATAAATTTCAGGTCCTTTTCTAGCAGTGTGTGGGTACTCGATGCATCAATCATTATCGAACGCGGTACGACTGGAATATTTTGCTGAAAAAGTTGCTTGACATTTTCCATGCATAGCCAAGTCCCCTATAAACTGACGCGAACGCCAGTGCTCAACCAGCGACACCTCGAAAACGACCGATGTCCCTTCAACCATGTGTCTTCGATGTTACGAGAGAGCAATTTATGATCACTTGGATGCTACAGTAAATGTAACTTCCATTATGAGGCCAGTATCGAGGCGCGGAAGCTGTAAATCTGTCAGCGATATCTGTTAGAACTCCTACTCTGTTGTGAACTTAAAAAGAAAAATCGGAAGTTAGCGTTATACAGGGCGTGCAATTTACAACTTTATACGGCTGTAAAAGGGAAGTGAATCGAGAATAAAGAACGCAATGTTTTGAAATAGGCATTTGTTGTAAAGTACGCGCGCTTAACTCCAATATCGATAAAATAATATCGATCGAGTGATAGTTCGTATGGACAAGAAACCCATTTCTCAGAATGACATAATTTTCTCATCAATGGAATAGTGTTCATTGTGAACATTAAATCGCACGTAGAATCTGATAAGAAGGCGCTTCGTTGAAAGATAAGAGTATGTGTATATCTACTATATATAGTTTCTAATTAAAAAATATGTCAATTCGAGCACTATAATAAATACATTCTGTTATTCCTATTCCTTATATTTCTATTTCAAGGCAGATTCCAAACCTTTATTTTACGTCTGGCGGGATTCAAAAAAAAAAGGGAGAAAAAAGGAAGAAAAATGAAAATATCCATTGTCGAAGAAAAATAGCGGTCCATTAATTACCGAATGGCAAAACGGGAGGAAAAAGGAAGGAAACCTGTGACGACACAATTACGCAGCGCCGGGCCGTATTTTCGCCGAGTTCGCGGACACTGCTTCCGTAATTACCTGACGCACGCTTCGCATGATCAGTTTCAATTTGTGAAAAAAGCTTAGTCGGCAGGGAAAAAAGTCGAGCTGCCACGAGAAATTTATCGCACAGTTTCGTAGTCATAGATACACGGGGTATCAGGTTTTCCATCCCCGTTCAATTTTTCTAGCTTTGCCTGTTCTTTTTTTTCTTTTTATAAACAGCTATTACCCAAGATAATTCATTTCCCTCGTTCCTCTTTTTCATTGACAGCGTACAGCTTTATTCCAAATCGTACGTTTCCTGTCATACTGTATTATTTACAGACGAAGTATTAGGTACCAACGTTGCGAAAGGACGATCCGATAATCATATACGGTATTAATGTGTGTAATTAACGTACGGGCTAAAAAAGTATTCAATCCTTAAAGAGTTAAGCTTCCGAACGTATCTATACGAGTGTTTGAATATTTTCGTGAGTCACTGTAAATACTATACTGTAGATAATATATAAAGTTATTTGATCGTTAATTATAATTAGACATTGGTTAGAAACATTAGTTAGATTACAAATTTTCTGAAGAAAGAAGTATTGTTCTTTATACATTATGCATTAGATGGATCTAGTATAATAGACTATTATATAGGAGATTACACCAGAAGGAGCTTTAGGACTCGAGGGTTTTGGGGGCTTCAGAGGATCGAGGTTATTATGTTTGTTAATAGGTAGATGAAAGGTTTAAGTAATTTTTAATGGTTCAACCGTAACGTTGAAAAACAGTAACACGTGTATTATTCTTCATCTTTTATTACTATTATTAAGTATCTGACGAATTCATTATTTGGAAGCGATTTATTTCTCAAATAAGATCTTGGAATTTATTTGATTTGCAGAAACTGGTTGATCCTTTCATGTATTACATTCGTTTTAAATAAAAAGTGTCCAATTCTGGTATGGCTTGTCGCAAAGCCGGAATTAAAATTGTACAGTACACGCTTGCGTGATGCCCGCATACGAAACGAAGAATCTGCTTCGTTTATTTTCCATCGAGTTCACCCCAAGGACAGGCCGATGCGTGACGTCGAGCCATGGGGAACGGTGTTCGGTGCTTCCCCTAAAGCGAACAATCCGGATAATCTTGTGCACTGAGAATGATGACTCGGGCATTCTTTCCTCCCTTCGTCGAATCAGCATCGCCATAATTACGAGGCGATTCGACGACGGTAAGGGTCTGAATGGTTCGTTATTACGTTTCAATTAGCAAGCCCGGATATTTACTGTAATTGCAATCGGTTACATTATTAGGAGAAACTGAGTGTTCCTAACGAGTAGAGGCCGAGACAAAGACAAACGGAATTTAGGTAATTTCCTGCTAGTGCCGTTCTACTTCTTATTGTTTCGAAATTAACTTGGTCAGTTGCTTGGCATTTGTTTAAGAATTTCAATTGGGGAGAAGTTAATTAATTCCCACCTACCTGGTTCCGATTATTCACCACTCTGTGGCGGATGTCGAGTTTCGAACCACGTCCAACTGTTTGTTCAAAGTTCGCTTGTGTGAATAATGTGCATGTCGATATGTTGGCATAAGCTTCATTGGAAAGTCTTGATTATCTTACTTTTGTAGCAGAATTTCCGTTCGGTGATCTTCTTTTCGAACGATTTACGATGATGCTTTACCTGCGATGAAAATATTTGATACGCTGCATAAGATATTTCCAAATTCCGTTACGATTCTCACGACTAAAGTTTGAAAGTAATCCGGAAATGTATATAGATCGATACCGTACATATTGGCGATTTGATAGCTTCCGATCGAGAAAACCACCTTGGTTTTAAGGTGATTCGTTTACAGCTGATGGAGTAGTTAGTTTCCGACAAATAGTTACGATAGATTCGTTGCAAACACAAAATTAGTAAAATGTAATGTACAACATGAATAGTGGTCTGAAAAATACAATTGGTGCTAATTATGATCTCACTAGATATTATGACTTATTAATATAATGGATAATTGGCTATTTACATAGTTTAATGATCTTTGCAGAATGTATACTTGTATTATTATACTTGTATTACTACACAGTATACTTACAGCATACAATATACAGTATATTTGTATTATTATACTTGTATTATTATACCTGTATCTTCTATAAAGATACAGCAGGATAGAAAATATTTTCTATCTTTTATATTTAGTTTCGTTTCAAATTTTTCCAACATGAATATGATGGCCTTCTACATATAACACGCGTAATACAGATATTCATAAAACGTTTAGAAAAGTAATATTTTGGGAAAAATGAATATCTGAGAGTAAAACATACTTGAACGGTTTTAAGTTAAATGTCAATCAAATTTATCGATTTCCGAAAGAAGCAAAAGTTTCATTGAAAAACGATCTAGCATTTATTTAACGACAGTCTATTAAAAGCATAAAATAAATGAAGCGCATGGATTTATAAAAGCTGGGAACAAGAGTGTTCCTCGTTAGACCTCGTCCGATTGAAGTCTTTGAATTGGTTAATTTTCATCGAATAACTGCTTCTTAATTAAGGTAACAGGATTGAAATACTGACAGGGCGTATAATGAGCCTTAAAATTGTCTACGTGTAATTAATAGCTTAAACGACTGAATGGCGAACTGGACGCAAAGCGAGTTGACTAACTAAAATTCTCTTGTAAGAGCTTCGACATGGTCCATGTGACAACTGTATAATGAGCTTGTGAACAGTTAATAATAATTACTGTGTCTCGCATGGTCGATGCAGAATCCCATGCATACGAGAACACGACGATGTTTGAAGTACAATTTACGACGTTGTCGCTTTACGTGACTATTCCCACAGGAGAAATTAGTCGCTTTGTTCGAGTTATCTTTAATCGTTCTAAGTATGAACGTAACATTTTGATGTTCGACATGAATGAAAATATATTCATTTTGTGCACAAATATCTCGCAGTCAAAGCATATTCCTTGCTACGAATTCACTAGAATAATTTTATAGTTGCAACTTTAATTTTGTCAGAATTTTCTTCTTCTATGCGATATGAGTAATGATATTTTATTCTTCGGTATAAATTTGTGATTATTATATTTATGTTTCTCCGCATAAAATAAATTTTCCGTAACGACGCACAGACGCTATGCCTCGGTATGAAAAATTTACAACTTAGTAATTTACTGCAACATAATATGATTATTTATGCAAAGTAATTATATACTCTGGAAATATATCACGAAATATAACTTGCAAACATATCGTATTGGCTGAAATGGTTTTACGTAAGTCTGTAAGTTGAAAATAAATTTTACTTATCCATCAAGATACACCATAGACTAAGAAACATATTCACAAACACATGTAGTGTGTATGGGTGGTGAAATATGATAATAAATAAATAAGATAAAAATTAGCAAATATAAAAAAAAACACAGTAATACGAGTCTTCTCTCATTTTTGTGTGTATAACATAGTCGGTGGTTCGCTGAGCAAGTTTTCATTTATCCCTTGATGCGATTACTTTATCTTGCGTGTCTGGAAAATTGAGGTTTAATGTGAAATCCACTTTTACAGAGTCCATTGAACGTTATTGACGATCCGAAAGGGGTTAAACGAAAATTCCTGTTTCCCGTTGATACGTAGATATTTGTCGTCGCGTTTTCAACACCATCGCAATATCGCAGGGAAATTTTTGAAACAAAATTTATAGTTTCAGAAACTTCGATTCGATGTTACTGAGAATATAATTAAGAAAGTAGAACCTCGGTAGAAAGTCATTCTACGTGTCAAGTATTATACAAAACACTGGATATTTTAGATATCTTTTCATATTACATACGCGCATTCTACGGAATTTTAAACTTTTAAATTTCCTATAAACGCATAAAAATCTGCAATCTACTTATCAGCGATAATGTATCCGATCCGTTCGTTGATATAATAAACCCTCTGGCGATCGAAAAGTGTCTCGCGACTCGTATTAAAACTCCAGTAAGTTAGGTGTTTGCGTGCTCCAATAATCCTCTTATAATCGTTTTGCAGAGTTAAAACGAGCAGAATCTGTATTATTACTGTCGTTACTTTGGCCAATGTCCCGATTTAGTGCTATGCGTCGTCGATTCTTTATCACGACAAAAACTGCAGGCTTCGTTTCATCGATATGCCGAATATTCGTACGAATATGGGACCTTGTTCAAGACCATTGGAAAGATAAGAATTTATGACACTGCTGACTGGGCCCTAACTCGGGATCCAGGCCCGAAAACTCTTGAAAAGCCAACAATATCATAAACCACTAAAAAAAGAAAACTTTTATCCTTTATCCCCATCTTGAGAGGTCAACAGCGGGGCAGATGCGAAGAATCAGGTCAAGAGTTGTTGTCTTCCATCAGACAAAAACCAAAGGTCGTGGTCTGACCGCCACACACGAGAGGCAGAGGCGCGAAGGTGCAGTCATCAAGAACAGGGTTGTTCCCTGTCTTACGACACCCTCAAGTCGTGGTTCAACCGCTGGAGGCGACATAACAGTCGATAATTTGTGTCATATGTAGAGGAGTTATAGAAATAAAATAGTCAAACTCGAAAATGGTATCCCGTTGGGGGTAGCCATCCATATGTTATTTAGCAATTAAGTTAGAAAAATTTACCAAATGTCCAGCTGGACAAGTTGTAAAGTACAAATTAAATAATAAAAAAAAATATGTAGAGGAGGCAATGCCTTAATAGTCACGCATGCATAAAACCATGCAGTCCACTTTGTAATCAACTGTCTGGCCTGTAACTCCTTTCCTCCGTCATGCCACTCACAAACCGCGAGTGTTGGGACGCGTATAGACCTTGTGGAGAAACTAAAATCTATACGTGCTGTTTCATGGCTGCAAATATGGATGCCCGCTATGCCAGTTGAATAAAGTGTGAAATTCGATGACATTGATTGAAACAGAACACAAAATAAATGCAAATGTATGTAATTCCTCGTTAAAAAAATATTAGATATTATTTTATGTTATAACATTCAGGAAAGAAACACATGCGTTTTTATTTAAACCGAGATTGAATGTTGTTTAAAATAGAATTATTAATTGAAAAAAAAACAGGGATAAACGTTGCGAGGATTACTAGGTGTTTGGTTACTAGATTTTTTGATCAAAATTCTACATAAAGACGACAAGAAGAGATAAACTTTGAAGCGCTTTAATATTGAAAATCGTGATGTGATTATGGTAGAGGAAGAAAAATTTTAATCAAGTATACATAAGTTAGCAATGGGAATTGAAGGTGATTTATTTATCCTATTTTTACTTATTTAGTAAGCGAATCACAGAAACTTTGGAATCTGAAGTTCCAAGAATCGAGCATACGAATAGGTCAAGCAAATTGACTGAATAGAATACTAACGAGGTGAATGAATCAGAGAAGTTCATGAATTCAATTGACTAATTGCTATATTCTTTTTATATATCACCGTTTCCTCGATTTCTCTTTGCGCAAAATTGATTATCTTACCTTTTTATCGAATTGTTTCACGTGCTGCGTACTCCGAAAGTACGTAAGCGTCTCACTCCAAGATTAAAATTTTGGGCTGAAATTGCTTCTCTCTGAAAATAGAAAAATTAATTATTTAAGTCCAATGGAAATGTATTTATTATCGTTTTAGAGAAATAATTGCAAAGTAATTTGTGTATTTATTCAACGATTTTTAGTAGCATTTATCTCGTTCAATTAATGCTATTTATAATTATGTTTACGTTATAATTATAACGATCATCCAGTATCTCTTTTTCCCTTAGGCAACTGGAATTTACTATTGCGATTGTATCGGTAAGGTATGAAACAGATGTGGAAATGTACACAGAAGTCACAAGATATTTACTGCACGTAAATACATATTTCGCAGAAGTCACAAAAAGACTATAAAACAACTCAGAGATTATTCAGTTCTCGTTAAAGCCTTCCATTATCCGACCGATAATCCATACTATCTCGCCGCCACTCCAAATAATCAACACTCTCCTCAAATTTACGCAAGCCAAAAATGATTGCAACGAGCGCACGCGAGTAACCGACGTGCAACAATCTTCGCTTAAGTTAATTGCAATCAGCCATTCGCCCGACCTATTCTACGGATATTCAAGAATCGCGAAAAGCAACATCGTCGACGCTTTGATTCTCGTGTTCTCGTTTTATCATTTGACCCCTTTTACCCTTTTATCCGGTCGAATCGCGTACGACCGCTCGCGGAGAAACGTTTACGAGCCGCAAACAAAAATCAGCCACGTTCGCGCGCCGTTTATACGGCATGCTCGTAGTTGCGGTTAATTTGCAACTGGCGGGGATTATTGTCTCGTGGGATATTTTCGATGTATCCATGAGCATCGATGATACTTTCGAACGATTTGGTTCGCGGCGAATAATCTTTATCTGGTCTCGTCGCGGCTATGAACGTTGTGCCAGGTAGACGGCTGTAAAATAATTATCGTAACTTTTGCGGGGCGAGAGAATGGCCATAGAACGGTTAGAAAAAAGCTACGACGAGAATTAGTTTCGCGTTCATTCACTTCGACCCTGTTACCGCGAAAATCATTGCGCGCCGCGGCAATTGCCAATTTGCATTGCGGCTCATGTGACGCGAGATGCATCGAGGAGTGCAGCGTGTTCCAATTCTCTTGTCGCGAGTTTCTATCTTCGTTACGTAGATTCCTACCGTCTCTCTCCTTTTTTCAGCTTCTTTCATTACGAAGTTCGAGATTTCTGGCAGTTGTTGCTTTTCCATATATTGTGTGCGGGGCAATGTAATATTTAAGCCTAATTGGATGTCATTGGGTCGTGGACGACCACGATACGTTGGGTTAAATTTGAATTAGATCATTTAATACAGTGGCTACGAGAAGTATCGGCACACATTCTTATTTTCCAACGAAGCGTTTTTCTACCAGGTTCTATTCATTTCGTGTTCGTAGTATCACAGTTATCTGAATTGAAGCAATTTGAAACCTCTTTGCTATCGACGGCTGCATACAGTGGCCTTCCGCAGACTTGTCTCTATGTTCAAACGGCTATTATGGTAGCCGTCCGTCGAAGCTACCGCTGCGTACAAACGATCACTATAATGTACACAGTCCATACGTGTCACGTGCGAACAGTAGGTTGGCTAGTGAGATGACAATAAATTATTCATTATGGAGAATAGCAGCAATGTTCGTTCATACATTATTCTAACGAGTAAATTTCGTTTCGTGCAAACAGCTTGAATGAAGAAATTCCGTTTTAAAAAGAATGTTGACGCTGTTTAAAGGTAACAAAAAAAAAAAAAAGAACAAAAAGTCGTGAATCATATCGTTCTTTGGTCTGGATCCAGCAAGGAGAGAAGAATAAATTCGAAATAAATGAAATACTTTGTATGTTACTAATTATTATACTAATCGAGTGCAAGCGTCTGTTTTAAACGTTTATTATTTAATTAAATGCGTAATACAAGCGTACGTACCACACTATGGAACAAGTCCGTAGATCGTAGAAACAATTCTGGTGATCTTTATTTGAAAGCAAGCTGTTGGAAAAAGTTTCGAATTACCTTGCATTGCATGTAATATCTCCAATGGACGTGTAAAGATAGTTCTTTGCAAAAATTGTCTAGTTGCGCCGGAGATTTGCAATCCTTAACTCTGACAAATCCTTCAGCTATTATCTCAACGGTTACTACACTTCTGCCTTGTGTGATCGAGAATCTTGCCGGTTCGCAAGAGATTCTTGGCAATTTTCTAAAAAGCTTTCGTGCATCGAACTTGTCGCAGATCCGTAGGAAGATGCTACAGTTTAATTGTAAACTTTTGAAGCGGTGTAACGTTCTTGCTCGTGAATTATAGTTTACTACCGAAGTTTACGATCTTACGCCTCGACAATTTCATGACACAAAATAGCAATGTGATTCGCGAATAGTTACAAGCGAGACATTACGAAACCTAGAATTCTTACACAGAGACGATCGTAGAACTAACAACGACGAGTGGTAAGAGCAGCTCACGTTACTTCTGGCGCGATTCTAATATTATCGGTGCGTTGTACATTTAAGCTGAAATTTCCAAAACTTGTAACATATCCATCTTTCTTGCTGAAAGAGCTTAATATACGCCTGTTTACGGTACGGCGTCTCGCATTTTCAAGCTTAAGCGATGTAATAAGTGTTTGCATGGCGTACTTCGCGAAGATAAGTCTGATCACATTTCAACGTCATCCAACACGGGCCTGGAGGACCCTGAGAAATCGACTGGGTTCGTATCTTCGTGTTCCTGTTTTTCGAGGGTTAAGATTACTCGATATTTCAACCGAGAAAATGAATGATTCATGAAAGCAGATTAAACATAACGATCGATTTTAATAATTGGTTTCGGAAAGAGGTATGATATACCGAATTACTCCGCTGAATTGGATTTTCGAATTAAGTGCGGGTTTCTGTGCCTCTCTTGAACATTTCGAGAATAATAATAACATTAATTATACAGACTAATATTAATCAAGGTAAACTCATACCTACAATAACCAAACTAATATTATTCGAATTTATCAGATTATTCCGTTCTTCGATTATTTTATATTAAGATACTTTTCCTATCCAGCGAATAAGATAAATTCAGAAAATGAAGAAAAAATGAATTTTTCGTATTGTCCCGACGTGATCTTCGAATATTTCGAAGAATTATTTTCCGTTATTAATAACACACATATCTATAATTTTTATAAATCTCGTTTTTCATCTCATATTTTTCCCGTACATCGAGCTTTATTAATCTGCTACTCTATTTTCTCGGAAAAGATGATTCCTACGAAATGAATCGAATATCTCGTTCCCGTGGATGGCATTCACCCAATCTAACCACGAGCTAATAACATCACCGGCGAGAAATATGAAGCTGCAATCTCATAATTGACAACGGGGATCGTGTAACGACATTCGTGTGACCGCGTGACAAGTCCAATTATCCGATGAGTTGTCCCCCTTGCGATCGTTGCGCGATGTTCCAATCTACTTGAGAACAGCCCTTAAGCACGCGTTTCGATTGTTAAGAGCTCCGTCGTCGTTTCGTTCTGTTTCGTGCACGTGCAGCTATCGTTTATTCGGTTTATCGCGACCCAACGACGAACCGAGAACCCCTCTGATAGTAGCCACGTGAAAATTCGCTCGCCATCGAATTATTTCGCCAAACGAACTATCGAATTTATTTTCCAGCAGTTTACACGTACCTCGGCTCACGTTTCATTATGTGCAATAACAGTGGCAAACGTTCCGTTTTCACAGGTTTCAGTACATTCACATCGGGCTAACAAGGTACGTAAATTGAAAGAAATTGCAGGATAAAATAATGTAACGGTCCCTGTAATTTTCGTTTTTAAAGCTAAAGTTCCATCTCTAAGCGACGTAGTTTTATTCTGCATTTTCGAGCTTCTATACAAATAATAAACATTTATCATGAATATAATATATAAATATGAAGATTGCAGGGAAAATAACGCGATGCGGACATTTTTATTCATTTCTTTATTTTGATGTATATTTTGATATCACTTTATGACTAGAAGAGGACATCTTAATATAAATCGCCATATCTATGTATGAGGAGAAGTGTTCTCACCTACTAATACGTAACTTTTAAACAAAGTGAATACTTAATTACGCGATGTTTTAATTTTCAGTATTAACGTATAAATTAACATGGACCAGGAGATACTATGATAAAATATTAAAAACGATACGTACCATGTTTGACAGTTCTTCCGTATTTTACGATAATGTTTAATTGCTGGTGGAATCAATGCACGCGAAACATTTGAATAGAGGTATACATTACTCGAAAACAATTGTTAAGGTGTAAAGTGTTCCGGCAAACGAACGGGGAATTTCGTAATTGTGCGCTTTATTCGCACGATTTTCTGCGTTCGCGGGATATAAAATTCCAAACTGTTTAATCTGCCAGCAGACATTCCGCACAATAAAAAATGATTGTTTTGTATTCAAGCGCGAAACGTGAAATTCATACGTTAAATGGTGCTTTTGTCGACAAGAAAGCCGTAACATGCCGATAAAATCGGTGATTTTAGTTTTTATATTTGGAAGCAGAACTGGGACGCGCAATTAGTAAACATTTACAACTGGAAACTTAACGATTGAGCAACTATTTGAAAAAATGTCTATATATCTACGGTAAATACATACAGCGGAATTAGAAAGTGTTCGTACACCTTTTTAAAAGAGAATAACTTTTTCAAAATTGGGGCAAGCGACTTAATTTTTTTTGAGAAGTTAGAAGAATTAGTTTATGTGGCGTGTAAAAAAATCTCTGGAAAAGTTACAAGTGGTTGCGAAGAAAAAGTTAATGGTCGTCTTTTACGACTTTTTTATCTGGGCTTGTAATGAAAATTTAAACGTCATAATTTGAGGAATTATGTCAGGTACGTACATGCTGAGAATTTCATCGAAATCGGATAATGTAGCTACGATTTAAAAAATACAAGTCGTTTCGTCTAATTTTATAAAAGTTATTCTGTTTTAAACAGTGTACGAAAACTTTCTACGCCCACTGTACGTATATATATATATATATATCGTTGATCATAAAAATATTTCAACACTTGTCACAGAACACTTTTATGCATACTATGAATACAGCATACGTGTTTCTTACTAAATTATTGCACGCTTACAACTGTTACTATGTTTCTTTCGATTAATGTTCATCGCTTTTTAAAAATATTATTTAAAAAGAAATGTTTTATCAATCGAATAAACCATCTGTTTCTCAATTTATTACTCTGGCAATTATTTGCTTAGCTTTAAATTTCTTTAATCGATCAAATAAAAATATCACATCGACCTTAATACAGTATTTATCATATAATATTTGATACATATATATTTGAAATATTTATTTAGGAATTATGTATTTGAAGTACGTTTCGCAAATTGATTAAAGCGAATATAATATTATAAACAATAGCGTACGTGCAATATCGTCTCAAATTTAGCATACGTTTTCCGACAACGATCCACTTCTAATCGAGAGCCTACCAGTTTAATTAAAAACCATTCTCTCAACCTTCCAAATAAACACGTCGCTCCTCCAACCGAGGGCAATTTTTTCTCACGTGCGGGCCTTTTTCATTAACACGCAGAACTTGAAAACTGGACTGCTGTGAAAACGTGCCGCTTCGAGAAATATGACTAGGATATATCGAGCTTCGATTGATTTCGTGCTTGCTTCTCAATAAGCACACGCTTTTCATTTTTCCTCGATGCATTTGGTATAGTAACATGGACACGTTCTCTGTAGCAGAGTGTAATTATGGGGGCGGATTGAGATGAAAGAAGTAGGACGTGTACAAATGGGATATTTAAAGCGGATTCTAGAGTTGAATTTTGTGCAGGTTGTCACGATGCTATTTCAAATTGCTATCTCTATTTGTATCCGCGATTTATTATCGTACGATATTATTTTGGCACTGCCAACAGCGTATAGAGGTTTTAGACAGTCATTTGTTTAAGGATTCTCCGTGTCCAACTTCTGTAATCGGAGGGTCGAACCAGTGTTGTTTGTTTACCGAAGGCACTGACATATGTCTACTGGCAGAAATGTGAATTTGAATATAATGTTAAAATACGGTGGTTCTCGAAAATATTTGAATACTTGTGGTAGAAAGTTTTTATAAATACAATACATACGTGTACGATACTTGAAAAAATTATTTATTGAAAGAAATGTTCTACATTTAGATATATTCATAAAAAAAATTTCGTGTAAAATTTACATAGATTGTCGCATTCTTTTCATGAAATTGTTTCATCTTTTAAACGTTATAAGAAATATTTTACATTGAATATTTCACACATTTTCAAACGTAATATGCATTCTATACATTTTTGCATATTTAAATTGTCCACAAAAGCATAAAAATTTGCAGCTTAATTATAATAAGATTTGAAATACTGTAGTAGATATTCAGTATGAATATTATTTTTCCATACCATATTACCATAATTTTTCTATTACTTTTCATATTTCCTGACGGTTATGAAATTATCAAGTTACAAAAACTCGCCGCAGAATTATCATTCTATTTTTTCTTCAATATTCCATTATGTGCCAAGATTCAAGAAGCTCTTGAATCCCACCTAAAGCATTATATCATGTCTATGTATACTTGTCGCTTTATTAGCACGTGATATTCCACACTCTGTCCTTACACTCTTGCATTTTTTTTCTACCTAGCACAATATTCATTCACGAGAAATGGTAGAGCAGAACTTTTTAAAACCCTCTTCAGAAACAAAAAAGAGGACGAAAAAAAAGGGACTGCATTTCGAGAGAGAAACCCTTGTAACAAAGCCGGCCGATGAACGCAGTAACGAAAAACGTCAATTGACCTTCTTCCTGGCTTACAACCCTCCATCATAACCCGTCACTCTAGTCGGCGATGGCTTAACGATGGGCATTTTTACACTGTCATAACCTGGGATAACAAGTTCCCGATTTAGCCCGAGGGCCAACCTCGACAACCGCCACTGATCGTCTCTCGAGGCTCTATATCAAGTTGTAGACGGCCTACGCCCATGTCTGACCACGCTCTGCCAAACTGGACGATCGTATATCCTCGCTCAAAGTATTAGAGCATCTGAGTGATCTTGCCCAGAACGTGATAATTAATCCGGATTGTTAGGGACGCAGCTAATCGGTCAGAATCTTTTACTTATTTCCTGCTATATATTTTCAATATATATGTTATATTTTTGGATTGAAAGTAATTATCAGAATGCCGATGTTTGTACACATTGAAATTTTTGTAAACACAGATGAAGAAATAGAATGTAAACCGAGATTTGTTTCACTCATCGAACATTCTAACACGTATCCTTTGGATATTATATATATTTTGTTGCTATCCTTATTATTGCCTCTCTTTGAACCTGGTAAAAAATCTACATTTCCCTTCACAAATGACGATACATAAAACTGGATATATTTTATTTTTATATTATACGCACTCTGTGTGTCTTTATAGTTTTAAATCTCCCGTGAATGCACAAAAATCCGCAGTCTAATTATAATAAATATGATTCGCTAGATCTGAAGAGGCATATCTGTGCAGGAATACTTCATGATTCTACTACTCGCGCAGTTGGCTTAAGACAAGGTCAAGCCAGTCGAGATTATAACGTTCTTTTATTTATCGAGCCCCTCAAACGGCACATCGGGGAATTGCCAGACGGGGGAACTCGGACTCGAGCATTTTTCATTAATGGGAATAAGCTGCGTGAAGAAAGTGGAGTTTCATAGTCAAGGGCTGAGAATACATGGACAGAGGGGTGGATCCGAGGATAGTTTAATTGGCGGAAACATTTTGGAGAGGAAGGTTCCTGTTTCTTACGTAGGTGGGTGAAAGATCTTTTCGGCTACAAACGACGGATTTAGTGGACGTGATTTTGTGCGTATGGTTTAATTGGTATCGACCACTTAATCTGTCCTTGAAAGCGAAGATTAATCGATGTACGAACTTTCGTGGGAATGAATATTGTATGGTTGCAATATCTTTTGGGATTCTATATGAATTATTGATATAAAAAAGAATATTTTGTGTTCTCGTTGTAGCTTGAAAATCTCGTTACGTTGTGACGTTCTTATTTTTATCTCGAGTTCGAATGTAACTCCGATTGACGATTACAAAAAGGTTCGTTCACCTTTGAACCTAGCAAACCAAAACAACGTTGACACTCCAAGGCACAATAATATGAGTCTCTTTCGATTCGAATCTTTCGTTGATTCATGTGCCGCTACAGATCTATTCGGATACGAATGTCCAGATCCCTCATGTATCTACGTGTGTTGTACGAACGTAATATTAAATCACTGCGTTATAATTAATTTTCACAAATGCAAAAAGTAAAAGAAAGAAAAAAAAATGAACATTTATTAAGAATCAATTCACTGATTGTTTGTCCAAGCAAATCATATTCTCGACTGAGTTTTCGGATTATACTTGCCGTGTTAGAATGTTACGTGTCAACTGCTGGTAAGCTTCCTGTCACGATTACTTTCGGAACTTATTGCAGTTCGCTGAAAATTTCTCCCATACTAGGCTTTCGCGTGAGAAATATATTTTTGTGCCAAAACGACGTCCACAAACACGGTCACGCCGCACGGCAACTCGATCTGATTTCCCCGAGCGAAATCTTTTCGAAGAATGATCGTTCGCTTTTTGCGCGGCTGCATCAATGGATTTTGACGCTTCGACTGAATCCGGTCGCGTATAAAATCGACATCTGAAATTCCATATTCCGGTGGCTGTCACAGGCTCGGAGACCGAGGCGACGAATTTCCGAACGATGGATGTGTCGCGTTAAGCTTCCATGTAGCAATTAAACGATTTTCGAATCAATCGATGCAATTGCATCTGCATGATGCGAGGCGAATTAAAATTAACCCTTGGCCCCGAATGTTTTGCAAATCAGCGTGAGTAATGAAGGGTTTAATACACGTGTGTGATAACTGATTTTATAATACGAAAATATTTGAGATAAAACGTGAAAAGAGGCAATAATTCCAAATTGATTTTATTTGCCTCTGAAAAATTCCTCCGGATACAGTGGCTCTTATTAATATTCGGACACCATAGTGTTGGAGAGATAATTGCTCTATAGATTTGTTTGTAATAGCGTTATTGAATTAATTATTCTTTAGTATATTAAAATTCTTATCGCGATTGACAGAATATGAATATTATTTATTTTGTGCGTATAGGCTTGTGCATAACAAGCTATAAACTAAAATGGCGAAGTTTTAAATCTTTTCAAACTTTATCAGTATAATCACAATAGATACGTATCATTTTAATGCTAATGAAACTTCAAAATGTTTTCCTAACACATACAATATATACAGTGCTTACAAAATGCATTTGAACACCATTACTGTAGCATTTACATACTAATTAATTAGGCCTAAGTATTACACGCGAACTTTCGTATCACGTAGTAGTATTTTCATATGCGAAATGTTATATTATGAAAATGAAATGTATGAAAATGAAATGTAAAAAATGTAGAATGTTCAAAAAACTCTTAATTATGAAATAAAGGTACAAATACATTTGTAGCCACTGTGCATAACAGTTTTCCATGGTAAATGTTCAATTATTTCCATGAAGCATCGTGAATATTGTTAGAGAAGTTTAAGTTCGTTTATTTTTCTAAAACTCCGTGTATACCATTATCCTACTCGTGATTCACATGAAAGTTAACGATGCATTTTAGAAGAAATTCGATTGATTCGATCAATGCCATTAATAACCATAACCAGGCAATTTATAGTAACTTTTACCGATATGTACCAAATTACTCTCAATACTAGCATCGAAACAAATATAACAAAACGATCGTCGTTAATGTCCACCACTTTCCACTAATTACTGTCACCGTTTACCATTACCGAACAGATAAAACTATATCCGCTAATTTTATGCGGTATTTTACGCGAATACGATACGATCCTATAAATAATCAAGTGCTCGCTCGAAGTCCGCCAATGTTTCCAACTCGCATGTCATTATTCTTGTCACACGGGAATTATATGCAAATAGACACGTATTCCGCGCGAATTCCTTTTCGATCCGGCCATTCTCGATAATAGGGAAAGAAATAGCGATAAAAAAGGAAGCCAAGGGATAAATTGAGAAAGAAAATTGGATATACAAGAAATTAGCCATGCGGAACGCACGCGTGCCGGATCGGAAACGGAAAGAAGAGAAACAAAAGCTCGAAGAGGAAAAACAGTGACTGTCTGGGGGCCAATAATCGAACGCAGCTTCCCACATGTTGTGCGATATTATATTATACAATAGCGAAATACATTAACGAAATGGCGCGATGCTGATAAGAAACATATGTAAATATAACGCATTTAAATATTAGTTTAAAGGTTAGTATCTGCGTTTTGATGCACTTAACCCGTCAGTTGTCTTAGACGAACGAATCGTTATTTTTCGATAAATGATATGTCGATTAAAAGCTTAATTACGTTATCATAAACTGTTTGAAACACTTCCGATTATGTAACAAAATAGTGTTACAAATAGCAGGACCTAAAATCGCTAAAAAATGCTTCTTTCTATAAAAAATCACGGTCACCTTGACTTTGTCGAATGACATCATATATTTTTGATTTCGTAGCGTTGTAAATGATGTCAATTTAAAAATCGTGCACATCATTTCATTGCATTCATTGACAAACATCGGAGAGTGTACGCTGTTAAAGGATTTTAATCATCTGAATTCGATAATTGCGAAGGTACGAACACATCTGTGACTCTCTGTTCATAGAAATTAATAAGATTCGTGATAAGCTGCGTAGCCGAATAATCGATGTTTTATTCGAAATCCACGAATAAGTTTACAGTCGTGAAAAATAAAGCAAGTGAGGTAAAGTAAGAGATAAGCAGTTGACTTCTACCTAATGTTCCGACAACACAATCGTAAGTACGTCGATCCGCTTTGAATATTAATTCAGGCGATTTCCATCCTGTCATTTATTTTCCTGTCATCCTTCTGTCTCGAGAGGAAGTTTATTGTTGCGATACTGGTTAAGGTGAAAAATAACTGTATGCCCGGAGGTGCATTACAACATGCAGATGCGCTTAAACGGTGATCCATTTTCATCAGATAAATTAAACGCGCGTCTGTTTTAATGCGGGAATCGGTCGATCCAAGTTTGCACGTTTCCTCGAAACGAACGCAAGGAAGTTCGACTGGAATTAGTTCAACAAGTAGCGAGCGGATCTGGTTGGCTTAATTTGCAGATAAATGGCACAGATGATATTCTTTGCTACTTTCCAGTATTTGATTTCCATTCGTTTGAATAGATTTTCAGCGTAGAAATAGTAATAATAGATATTCGTGTACATTCATATCTTATAGGTATTTAGCTCAATTTTAGTCTTATATCTAGTCAAATTAATTTAGTTAAAAAATAGAAAAACTACAACTTGAAAACCTCCACACTAACGATCCATTTCTATACTAATAATTCGCAAAACATTCATAACGAAATACAACATAAAAGTTCCATCACAAAAAAATTTAAATTTATAAAAGAGTCATTTGTTACAAAATCATCTTTTTCTTTATCGGATACGCCTATTCGAATTAACACGGTAGAATATTCGTCAATCGCTTATCACAGATCTTAAATCAGTTAATTTCCAGTTTATCCTTAAGAAAATTTGAGAATTCTTCGGAACTGAATTCTTTGTAAAATAACAGCTCTATTAGGAGTAACTTGACTCGAGCGGGAACTGGAGAAATTCTTGTTTCTGGTCGGAATCGAAATACCTGGTCGGCGAATTCAACGTCGGTGGCCTTTGTACACGAACGATTCATTCACTTCGTTTCTCCAATGTGCAGGAACATCAAAGAATTTCTTCGTCGGACTTCCTTTTCGTCGCACTAACCACCGAAATGTATTCTTTCTATTTATCTTGCGCATTGTACTCGCGAAGCGTCCTCCATAGCTTTCTTTTCAGCTTCAACATGCTACACGCACGCCGGGCTAAGTGGTTTTCGTCGAGGGATATAAAAACATAGGCGATTGTTCTCGTGAAGTGACCCTGCCCTGCATGTATCACGATTCTTCCTCTTCATTATTATTCGGGAACGTTGACATTATTCAGCGGGAAGCGCGTCAACGGAGAAGTATCGTGATTTCGTACGAGATAACATGTAAATAAGATTGCAGCATTTACGATGTTAGTCAAGCTGATGAAGCGGTGTAATTTACATCGGAGTAACGAGGCTTGTTCAATTTCTTGGAACACCGACTATAGTTTGATGTTTCACAGATTTATCGGTGTTGCAAAGTTTTGACATTCGATATTGTATGTTAAACTATGTTCTCGTCAATGAATTCTGAAAACAAATAACTTTCTTCGAATTTTGTAAGAAAAATACTGTTTTACACGAATCTGGAAATAAACGTACAAGATTACGTTCATCAACCGATTTTACATTTAATAAACGTACCGGCATGTTGAAAATTCGCATCGCAAGTTGAGAAACATTGAAATAGAATTAAATCCTTTTCCATTTAGAGTTTTATAGTCTTTCCTTGAAAAATTGTTATTGTTTCCCCTTAACGAATTGTTTCAAATTGCTTCTACTTAGTATAATATAATGGAAGAATGAAATCATTGCAGTTCCTTTTCACCGTAATCTTGCAATTAAAATATGTCTTGTTAAAGATAAACAAATGTTGGAATAGTTTTGAGTGGTAGCGTTTAAGAATAATTACCACTCGTCGTCGATAAGAAGTACGTAATTAAAAATATTTAACGCAAAACCGTAGTTACGTCGCCTGGTAGGTTTCGTTAGCAATAAAAAGTTCGCAACATTTTAAAAGCACGCTAACTCTGCGAGTAAGTGTAAGTAGTACGTGTAACCTTTCACGCGTAAATTTTAATTTCCTCGTCGAAAATTCCTCGAAATTGTTAAGACACCGCGGATGTTTGTATTATTCAAATTCGCGGGTAATGTTGAAAGGATGATGTAGCGCGTTTAAGGTACTAACTCGCAACAATGTGAGGCATGAAAACTTCAGTGTCGTAAATTATCCGCATGTGCTGCTTTCGGCGAGAACAGTACCGAACACGAACGATATTTTCTTTTGCCAACACTGTGTTTACAACCTTGTTTCCTGAACATTTCGCAGCAACGCGACGTTCATATTAGCGAGCAAATATACGAGAGAGAGGAAAGGGCTATTCGCATCTAATACGTCCAGCGATTGTATTTACGGCGAATTGGAGTGTCCGCGCGATATATTCAAACGATGCTGGTATGGTTTTCTCTATCGTATAACAAAACACTATGCGAGTTATGCAACGTGGCCAACTCAGTTATTTCAGAAATATAGCTTCAACGAAATAAAGCTTTTGCGCTAAACTTGCATAGCACCGTGAGGTATGTAATAATTGAAGATCACGAAAGGACATAAGTACAACAGTGAGTGCAAAAGATATTGGTACATATATACAATTATTTTGCAATGAAAGCACTTTTTTATCAGCTTTTACATTTCATTTTTATAGCGTGAAATTTTTACAGCCACATAAGGAAAATATATCTATCTCTTTTCACTTATTTGTTGTAATACTTGCCTTCCGGCTTTCGATGATTTCCGGCTTATATCGTATTAACTTATTCTACATCTTATCTACCTCTTATACTTATTATATCGTTTACTTATGCAACTTATCTTACGTCAATTTTCTTATTTAATGTTACTTATTATTTTGTTGCAGTTGCTCTTTGATACTTTTCCTTCTTGTACATGTACATATATCATTAGAAATCATATACAATGTATTCTTTCCTTTGTTCGATTGAATGAATTCTGATGGTAAGAATTTAGCATGGAACTAATAACAAAATACGACGTAATTAAGGAACTCGAAAGTGGTGTTACTGCGACAAAATGATGAAAAATATATGATATTGGAAAAGCCACAATAACTAACATTGAAAACAAAAACACTATATACTAACTAACTATATAATAACTAACGTTAAAATTATCTAAAGCACGCGGATTCCTTGGATACTGGCAACAGTAAAGAAACTTTAAATATACGGACGTAATAAAATAGTTTTATCGCGACAAAGACGATGATAATGACGACCTTATTCCGGTGGAAACAGCAAATGAAAATGGTAATGGATTTCATGCCGAAGCGTTTGTTGTATTCGAAAAAGGGTTCCGATGGTTCGAAGTATAAAAAGAATGTAACTCTATGCAGTTACCGGTGTTGGAAAAATGATGTGACTTCGTAGCTAAAAGGATACGGATCCGTAATAAATATTTAAGGAATCTGTCGATTAATCTTAATCTGTATTTGAATGAATGAAATTTCACATGGGAAAATTAATTCTATTATTCGAAAATTCCATTATCAGAACAACTTTTTTATTTTCTTATTAGTTCGGATAAGCAAAGCTCTATTGTAATTAGTATGTAAATGCTACAACAAATATACTAATGTGCCAATACCTGTTGTAGCTACTGTACATTTTCATCGATTTTTTGACTTTGATATCACTTGATGATTAAACAGGGGGATCTTAACGTGACATAATTGAAAAAGAAAATAACCTGCTGGAGACAAAGAAAGAGTTACCGTGAAAGAAGTTTAACTAATATTTATCGGTGGTTTTATATACGTAGGTAATATTCATGGTAATATGGGTAATATAATATTAATAATATAGCAATATGATGATATAAGTAATAGGAAATATATGTAGTCATAATATAGTTAGAACGAGATCAATGGAATTTCGCGAAAACAGTTTCACGAAAATTTTCACGAAGGTAAACAGAGAAAATTAGCGCGAACAACTAGTACTTTCAACGAATACGATAACGATGGCAAACAGTCAAACCTATTTAGCTTATGGTATAATAGCGATAATTAAATATGTACTTCTGTTGTCATGTTTTAGCGCCGGAACAGCCGGTCAATGATACGTTCGGGTTTTCAGTTGGCCTAAATAACCTCGTTTCGCACAATTTGCAATTATTTGATAATCCGTTAACATGGTTGGTTTAATTGATTACTAATTTATTAACCCGAAGAATTCATTGAAATTACTGGAATTGAGAGAGATTATTATCGGACAAACCGCTACGATATATGTATATCGGCGAACGTGTAAGGGGGACCATTGTTCCATCGGCACAATGCACTGTGCTTGAAATGCTGCCGGTAAATCAATTTTTCGAATTCCCTTGAAAGCAACCAAGAAAAATTTCGTCCGCAAATACGCTGTTCGAATCTCAGTGTATGATCGTTGGATTTCGGCGATACTCGCGGTATTAGGTTTGCCATATGAAATTTCGCTTTTTTCAAATAACACTCTGATCACATGTAATTTTTCCAGAATATCGTATGCATATCTAAACAGCGTAATTTGCACAAGATTCGATGTATTTGGTCAAGGACCACATAGTTAAATGCGATTATTCTTACAATATTGAATACACGAATTCTTGATAATCTATGATTTAAAATTAAATAATCTTTGAGAAGCTTGAATAATTTCAATAATTTCTCATTTTCGTATACGTATTCTAATATTTGTGAAGCTACAGGAATATTATGAAGTTTGTAACTTTTTCAATTACGAAAAAATACGAGTAACGTAATTACCTTCATAAAAATCCGGATATAAATTATTTGTAGAACAACACGACCAAAATAAAATTCGTGGAAATTCTCTCTGGACAAAAGCATCCGTTGCCAATTATTAGAATGTTGAGTATATCTATGAATATTGGATGTACGATATCGCAACTTTAACATGAAGACTTAAATTACAACAGACTATTTCCTCTCTAAATGAAAAATTAAATTCAATTACCGTTTTGCCGAAATAATTTCCCAGCTGTAAAATATATAAAAATTCCTGTAATATGGTATTTCATACTATTTTCGTGCGATATTGATCACTCCTTCTGTTGTTCGCTCTTTATTTAGTTAAAGAGTCAAAGAGAAAATTATTACGATATACTTAAATCGTAATGAACATTAATTGAAAGAACATACTTACAAACAGTCTTAGCAATTATGTAATAATATATTGGTAAGAAAAATTTCACTTTATTTTATTTTCATCAAAGCCAAATATCAAACGAACATACTAGTTATATATCGGTCATTTTAACCGGTTTAATAGTTATAGCGTAAAAATAAAAAAACAACATATCGTTTGATCAAAGTATCGACTAAATGAACCTATCCATCCACGAACGACAGACAGAAACTTCCTTAGTAGCCCTTGAAGTATTACGCGATCGTAAATTAGACGGAGCTTTGGCGGAATTATCGTTGTTGGACCACCATACGGTGCACATAGGGGAAAACTCGATTCGTATATCGGTGGAACGTACATACGAGTATTGGACACTTTGTCGTTTACGAATAACTTATCGGACCATACGAATTTACAGGTTGCATTCGATTTTCAAGCAGACCTCTCTAAAGCGTATCGAATCTTAGCGAAGGATGTAAATAGAGGCGCAACGTACCCTGAACTTGCACGGGCTTAAAACTGCTGAACGAGGAATGAAAACAACTCGTCCGTGTTAACCTTAAGCCGCGGCAGCAGCGGTTGCATTCAATCACTATTGAAATGTGGCTTTCTTATCGCATGGAAACGCGTACATATTCAGCGTGTTACACACGTACCACTCGTCTGTATCGCGCCATATTGAGATTCTTCATCGTTTCCGTCTGTGACGTGGTAAATACCTTACGTATCGACCTTTTATACTTGTCCGCTTATCTCAATGGATTTTCCACTCGGTTAACGCGAAAGGATATTCGCCCTCTTGCCTCCTGATTTAACTGCAAATTGCAATCACTAGATTTGAATGGAAATGGGCCATCCTATCGCTGCTCTTCGCAATACGTCAAAGCGATTGTTTTGATCTTTCAAACGCCTTAATTCGTACTTTCACTTATTTTCGACACAATTGTGTGTGTCTGTTTGTTTTTTTTCTCAACACGTTTGACACATTTTGTAATTCGTGGACACATCGAACGATGAAACTGGAATACGGCGTAAGTGGATAACAAATATCCTCGAAATAACATAATCTAGGAAAGCCGTAGGATCTTAAAGTCAGGCTGTATTAAATTTAACGACAAAATCGTTTGTGTCTGGCAGTGTTAATTCGGCCGTGACGATTCCGCGCCGTGACCCACATCCACCGAGCATATTATCTTGTTAAATCACCGAAACCACTCGTTTCACGAACGAAAGCCCATTAACGTGCTCTTTCTGTCCATCATTGCAAGGGAGAGTTTTATCTGAAGGGAGGCCGGGGTTGGATCAAATTATTTCATCGATTCGAACGGTATTCTGGAGGTGCTTAATCGACAACGTCCTCCCGTTCTTTCCTAAATACATTTTTCCGATCAACTTGACAGAACCCGTTGTCCAGTACAAAATTGCTTTTTTGAGATTGCGTGTCCCATTGGAAGTTATATTTCATAGCCGAAACAGAAAAAAATCCTAAAGTCAATCGCAATAGATCGTACAGTTTTCATACTATAAAATTCAGTTGCTTTATAAAAGATTTTATGACGAGCGGTGTGTTAAGCAAAAAGCTGGTTTTAGGGTAAAACGCACTCTTATATCTTAATAATGTTATATGTTAATAACGTAACAGACAACCATCGTGAAGTGTTAAATCATTGATAAGTAACGCTTCGTTATTGTTAAGATTGTCTCATAGAGGAACGCGTGAATGATCTTGTAATAGAAATACGTATTGATGTAAACACAAGTAAGCAAAGGACATTACCAAAAAATTGATCTTGGTGTGTAACCCTA
The DNA here is from genome assembly GCF_014825855.1 of Bombus pyrosoma. Lineage (NCBI taxonomy): Eukaryota > Metazoa > Arthropoda > Insecta > Hymenoptera > Apidae > Bombus > Bombus pyrosoma. Next base: position 9,470,532 of record NC_057783.1, read on the forward strand.
GCTGAAGATTGCAAGAAACAACAACAAAGATCTATTTATAACTCTTTTGTTTCTAGACCTTGTAACCCAAAAACAACATTCATATTCAAGGACGCAATAATATGGACTTCTCTTTTAATTGTTTTTTGCTTCGCTAAATTCTATTTTCTTCGTAATGACGGTGTCCAGGTCACTGGAATACAAAAGAAAAAGATGTAGAGTTTTCCTAGTAGTAATTACTTGAATAGTTGTTAAAAGCTACAAATTTTGAAACCTTCAAAGTCAAATCCTTCGCGCAGCAGCAATGAAATATGCATCGCTTCTATTATACGCATCTAATCGAATATCACATGACGGCGAGTGTTTTTCAAAGGATATGAAATTGTTGAATTCGGTGAGATCGTTATGCTAGAGTTGAAGCGCTCTTGAAGCGCAGTATTGTTTCAAAATTGTCTTCTTGCCTCGATGCAGATCGCGGCATGGTCCGTAGTCATTTTTCAAGGATTTGTTACGAGTCAAGAATTGCATAGTTGAAGTGCGCGCGCTCGCCGTTATTATGCGCTTCTTTTGAGACCGACGTAAGCTTCTTCGAGAACAATACGTTCGACTGAGCGCGCGTTTAGTAACTTTCAAGATACAAGATAATGGCGTCTCGTTATGAAAAATACTTGAGAGCCGGGCTCCCGTTGACTTATGGCCGACGATTTGCTGTAACGCTTCGTCGTTATACAGAAATTCGAGCACAATGGAAGGCGAATGAATCACAGAATGGAACGAGACGAAAGTTTGTAAAGCAGGTTATTGCAATACGCTTACATTTCCAACACGGTATATATTAAGAACAACGGATTGTTGAAAGTTTACGTCACCCGCGGACAGCGATTGTTATTTTTCAAACTTTCAACATCTTACGATCGATTAATATGTTGGCTGCCTATGCTGTATGAAAAGTTGCTGTTCTCACGCTAGGAATGGCTTTTAATATTTTCTCGTTCCCACTGAAATCGAACATCTACGTTATTTCTAGCGCTATTAAATGTGAAGGAAGGGAGTAACGAGGGAAGTTTGTCAGAGGAGTAATTAGTTGAAAAGAAAGAATTGTTGGAAGTTATAGTACTTTACCTTTTAATAACCGAAATAAGTCCCATTCGCTCGGGAAATTCGATATCGAATAGAAAAATGACGTCCAAGTTCGCTCCATAAGCAGCTCTGAAAATGGGAATAAATGATATTTCTTCGTAATTATTGTAACTTTTTCCGAAATACGTACAAGTATTTTGTTATTAATTGAGATGGTGGGTCTTAAACATTTTTCTTATCCATTCCACCTGAAGTTCAGATTGTGTTTGGATTTGGTTCACTATGAATCTACACATATAAATATAATTTATATTTATTGTTTTTATCCACTCTTATCTTATATCCATTTTTTTACACCATATGTGATTTATTTATCCGTACGAGCTAACGTTCTTTCAGTTTTTCTAGTAATCTAGGAAAAGCTACGATTTAACAGAATATTCTTCAATATCCCAAATTTCGATTCAGAACGTACTTTCTCGATCTGCATGACAATTGTAAAATTTTATTCTTTAATTATACTTTAGAATATTTGTACATACACATACATACACTCATAACGTATACCATACTCGAACGCAATTCGAACTTGGAGTAAGATAAATAAAAAAGAATGTTTAATACCCATCGTCGGAATTGAAAACCAATTTCTTCTTCTTTTTATTCCGTTTATTGCGTTTGTATGTATACAGAAAATTTTGAAAGGTAAACAAAAATTACAGAAAGATGTCATTTACACCCATTCTCGGAGCTGTTTACGACAAACTTCCACACGATTTTTCTAGCCGATATCAAATTCTCTGAGCGAATGGTACTCGTTTCGGTTATTAGCAGGTAGTGTATTATAATTTCCAATAGTTAATTTTTTATAAATTAATTACTCATCTGGGAAACTTATTGGAAACTTGTAAGAGAGGTTTAAATTGCTTCAAGACATCTAATGGCAATATAAAAGTTCATCCAATATCACCATAAACATTGTTCCAAACTACTTGCCTTTATTTGTATATTAATATATATATATATATATATATATATATATATATATATATATATATTCGTGTTTTTTAATGAATATTGGTGATAATTGTAATGGCGAATGCTCAAACGTTTTCATGAGACACTGTTTGCTTAATAATACCCAACGCAATGATATCTGGAAACACAGGGAACGTAACGCAGGAGTAAAGAGCACACGCAATCCGGTTAACGAAACCGTTGCCGCTGTAACGTACAGTTGCCGGAAACATCAGAAGCGCGAATTACACGATAATAGAATCGAACCACGGTTAATCGAATGCAACGAGACTTTCGTTTTAATCGCACCGCTTGCCCGAATCTCCCGCAGTCATCGATGTTGCTTGTTTCTCGCTATGCGCTAATTCGGTATGAAAGCGTGGAAAACCGATGCCTCTACCCGATATGGAAGGCAATAATTTCACTGGGAAACAATCGAACGTATAAATCCAAATCACGACGCGCATATCGCTCATTCATTGGCACCGTGACATAACTCAAACTTTCTACAAAATTCACAGCTTTCGCCAAGTGAATCTCGCATCAAAAGTGTCACGACTCGAAATTGTTTTATATTACTCGTGTAATTAACTGCGTATATAAAAAAGTATCGTAGCTTACTCCACAAAGTCGTTTTGCAGGATCAGTGGGTACAGCGATGGTCAGTAAATAAAGCAAAATCGCCAGTTCGATAGACATGGCATTGCCATATATTTTTTTACAACGTACACGATGTTTCGTTTCTGTTTCTTGAAACATTTTACGAAGATTAGTCTTGCGATGGGGCGGAGCCGAATCGAGAAGTGGAAAATAGCACGCTAGGGATGCGTTGGCAGTGCATCAAGAAGATAAGAAAGGTTACTCAGAGACAGCTTGGCTTGCAGAGAAAAAGAGTAGAATGGACCATTGCTTTGCTAACGGTGTGCATAAAACCGTCGTGGCCGATACGTACATTGGTTGTACGCTGGAGTCGATGTATCGAACCACCTTCCGGGATATAATCGTGATATACAGCCAATATTATGGGACCTATAGATACTACAACAATGCTTTCAGACGCAGCGGGGTAGATGACAGAAGGGGCCGGACGTAGAACGCCGGTACCACCGGGGATGTAGAGAAAAGTAGGATTAAGCCCGGGCTCACGATGTATTGGAATCCTGTTGTTCGTGGTCGTCTGTGGCGCTCGTCTTCCGCCATGCTGCGCGGCGAAATTAGAAAATTTTTGGGGAACACGCGTGGAAGAATAACGACCGGTACCGTGTACGCTTCGATAACGGTTTATAAATGTTCCCTTCGGTATTTCCACGTTGCAGCGATTTACCACGGCTAGTGAAACCTGACCGGCGTTGGTTGATGATCATCGCGGAATTTCATTTTCTTTCACCTTCTATCTGAGATATCGCCGACGTTACTCAGCGAACAATGCACCGCAGATTGACTTTTCAGCGTTATTGGTTTTGGTACTTATGCAGTTTAGTGACATTTTCCAACATTTACTATTCAATTTTATTCAGTTTTCTAAAAATTCACGTTACTACCAAAGGAAGAAATCTCAATCAAGATAGCTAGTGAAATAAACGTATCTTTTTATTTTATTAAGAAAGGAATGCGTGATAATAATTAACGATGAAATTTCAAACGCTCACTTGATATTGTTCGCGATCATTCGTTGACTTGGGAAAAGAAGTATACAGATATGTTTTTTAGTATTATCGAAGTCAATATACGAATACAAATTATTTATTAACCTATCGGTTACGTATATTTTTTCTGCATGCTATTTGCTAGTATCCACCGACCGAAGATGGATATTTATTTTACATAGTTTGGTTTTTGTACGCCATCGACAAACACAGAGGGCTTGAAGAGAAATACGAGTTCACACGACAATAGTTTTAATGTTTACAGGACAGTTGCCTTACTTTTTCTTTTGTTGCTTCCTGATAAAAATTGTATCCTACCTTAAATCGAATATATTTACTTTGCGTTGTACAAATTTGTAGCAGATGTTTGCTAAGCTATTGCATTCTAACTTTTCGTGTTTGTTAACAGTACGGTTACGACTGTGCAAACACCTGAACGTTGTATTAATGCAACAAAATCCCGTAGATTATAAACAATCGACATCAAAACTATTCAACATGCATTTGAAAATTTTCTTCCAGATAAAACGCAAAAGTAGATGGTCTATACATGTATAGGCTGTTTTAGCTGTGCCTATAGACGTCGATACTTTGGATTAAATAAAAGTTCTACGTATTCGATTATAAAACATTATAAAACATTGCGATATACGCATAGTAAAATAAACTATCAACTAATAATATTAGTGAATTTACAGATTAAAAATTGTATCTTGTAGTAACCCTTTAAGGATCAACGTAGATATTTCATTTGCTGTTTATTAATCAATTAATGTTATCGTATTCTGTTTCTTTTTTTACCATTGCAGCGAAAGAGGGGGAGTCAAAGAAAACTAAACCATCTGCACAATATGCAAATTTAATTTATGCTACGATACCCTAATATTGAACTGTATATTTTACAAAACATATCTCGTGTTTGAATAAATTTTTGTCATTATTCCTTCCACTTAAATTTAATGATTTTATGAAACTTAAAGAAAACCATCGCTTACTTCTCAATACGTTCAGAAAAATGAACATTTAACAGGAATTAAAAGAGGAAAAAGTGTGCAGACACAAGTAATGGTCATTAAATATAAAAGCGACACGAACGATAGTTCTCTAATTGTTTTAGCCAGGATTTCGCAAACGACCTAGACTTTAAAAAATCATAAAAAACAAACGATATCTCTTTCACTAGAATCAAACGAACATCCTCTTCGATCAATCAATCAGCGCACCGGCGTGTCCATTACATTCAGAGGAAGGCTGGAAAGCAGATCCTAAAAAACCATTAGAAAAGGAAGCCATTATTACCGTCACGTGTCATTACATCGATATTCTCTGATTCTCGCTTCTTGTTCGTTCTTGACGAAGCTCGGTTGTCAATATGCAAGAGAATAAAAGCCAGAGTAAAACTCGATAACGTAATGCGTCGGCGAGGGTTGCGATCCTCACGGGGGGAAGGGGAGGCATCACGATATTCATCGACGTGCCCCATCGCTGGATATAATCGAACAATGAGCCGGCTGTAATTAATCGATCACGCGAGAAATATCTGACAGAAGTTGGGTGTACTTCGGGGCTCGGTGTGAACGCATTCCGACGCATTGATCAACGCGACGTGGGATCATTATTCGACATATGGACTACAGTGGCTTGTTCGGTGATTCAATTATAGTCGCTCGTTCGCCGGCCCGTTGCACGTTCCATCGTGTTTGGCATACTTGTACGATCTGCGTTTGACGCCGGTTGATTCATCCCGTGGCCGTGTTAACAGCGTAACGCATTTTCCGCCGGTTAATGTCGCCGCGAAAATCACCGGCGGAACATTGAAATCGTCGCGTAATGTCCCCGGGAACGGTACAATGGCATGTCGGATTTTCAATCAGACGAACGGGCGCGCGCGCCACCGAGCTTCTGGTTACGAACGTGCTTCGCGACCACTCGTCGTAAAAAAATCTATCCCGCCATCGCGCGACGCTCGATGACGTTTCGAGTGATGCTCCTCTATAGCAACCGACGAACGAATTTGTGAACGGCATTGTGTCCGCGGCCAATGCCAGTAATGGCAAGATTAATTCGTCCCCATGATCGATGGACTCCTGGCCGCTCTAATTTAGTGGTCCGCTTGATTTATACTTACAATCACGTGTAATTTAGCGGATCAGATCGGTTTAGAAGAATTCTACAGGTTGTTTTGGGACACCCATTTTCGACGAACAATATATCGCTCTGTTTCAAATTTTGTATTACGGTGGAATCTTCCTATCGTATGTATTGCTGCTAAAAATTACGCAAAGTGTGTGGATAGTTGTAAAAGCATAATACTTCAAGTAATCGTGTTTTAAAAGTTTCGCGCCCGGTTAAAACAAATCGATCGACCTGATACATTATGATCCACCGCTTAAGACGTTGAATTGTAAATGCGATAACAGTTCCTTCTTGCTCTTTTCCTTGAAGTACAAGGAAGGACAGGGAGACCATTATAACCGGTACAGCGTGGCGGGGCGTTTTGTTGCGACGAGAAGAGACGAGGCCTTGGCCTCGTAACGAGGTTAGTCGGAAGAATGAAAAGAAGAAACGACTCGAATGAATATTGTGCCGAGAGATTATAATAACTTGAGAGGTGCACCATCAAGAGTGGAAAGAAGTTTCGAGATTTGTATTCTCGTCTATGGCGAGGATGCTCTTCTCTATAAATTTTTCTCTTTTGCGTTTTCCTTAGCGCACCTCCAAAGGAGTGTATTTAGCTTGTCTTATCGTTGCTCCTTCGAGCGACTCTTAAAAAAAGACGGTCGTCAAGTGCAAGATACGAATAACGAGAAGAATACGACAGTCTCGAATCTTATTTGATTTCACGAAAGTATTCGCACATTTGTCCACATCTTTTACGAACATATTACGCGTGTCATTCAAAACAATTTGAAATTTCGTTACTACTGTAATGACATCCGACTATCATAATTATATTGGAAGAATTTTAAACGACTTATCTACCATCGTTATCTCGAACATTTAAAGTAATTATTTGTAATCTTTTTTTCTATATCCATTAAGCGTACTTGCTTTTTGTTACAACGTAAACAGTGTCGTCGCTTTCTAACCCAGTTTCAAAGTTTCACGAGTAGTGCAGTAATCGTTTTAATCGAAGAAGTTTCCTACGATTACAGATTCTATTCTAAGGGAGCGAACAATTTATTACCTAGAAAAATAACCTCAACGTTCTAAAACACCAAACTTCAAATGGCCATAAATTTCAAATCTTTTCTTTATAAAGAACCTGCCCTTTCTATAGCTTCAGTCTAGTAATTTTCACACCTCCATATATTATAATTTCTTCCCACTAAATTTCTTCTCCGTTTCTTCCTTCTAAACGTTAAAGTGATGTATTCAGCAGCATAAATTCTCTTAAATAAAAGTCATAGGACATATAACACAGGTCATATATTTTTATTTCATCTTTGAGAAAACCTATATATGGTATCAAGTTTGAAATTGGATTTTCAAATTAACAAAGTATTTCCTAAGAAGTATAACTCGAAAAGAGCTAATCCTTCGATCTAATCTTATGATTAAAATTTCTCCTCCAATTATCACCTTCGAATAAATAAGAGCGAAGAATATTTCTCTACGAATTAATCGTCCAACATCATTCATACACTCTTATCTTCCAGTGAAGTTTCTTTTTATCAGAGTCTACCTTTCGTCTTTATGGTATCAAATTTTTTAACGATACGAGAGTACCGCTAGATGATACAAAAATTAATATATTTGGACGTAACTAACTGGCATGTAAATGTCGTGTCAATATTTCTTGTAGCTAATGTAAATTCGAGCAGAATCGATGAGAAGGTAGAAAAGCCGACAGATCTCGGGAATCACCGCCTCGAAAGAGAAATCATGGCAACTTCCAAACTCATTTCGCGGACGCGCTGCGTCACAAACGATGTTATATCCGACTCGAGCCGCTTCGATTCGTGCCGCGTGTTCTAATCAAAAGAGAATGTTTGCCAGTAGCAGAGAGTTACGAATCCCACGGTATGGAAAGCATCGGTGAATTGAGGATGATTTACGATTCGAGAAATCGTGGTAAATCCGCTGGAAACCTTTCGATATCGGGAGTATTTGCTGGACCGAAGGTCGACAGGGGATTTTCGCGAAAGCGTCATCAACCATGTTACTTTGAGAAACGTCTGAATGTCAATTTTCAGTTCCTTCGTTATTGAAATTCTTAGCCAACTTCCTTGGCTCTTTTAGAAATGTCTCAGTCAACTTGCTAGCTATTACTATCGAATGCTATATAACTCTGTTCGTAAGTATTGGAACATTTAAAGAAACTTAAGTAGTAAATTTGAGAAATCGTTGACAGGTTATGTTGACAGGTAATCGTTGACAAAAATGTTTAAAAACTATTAGAGGATAAAAATCTGTGTCGACTGGTGTACGGAAAAATATATGATAGTTAAATTTAAAAGAATGGAGAATATTGAAATTTTCTTTTTTATGATTTCGCGAAACACGCTTAGTACATCGTACAATAGCATGCTGCAGATTATACTTTAACTGCTGTTGTCATCTAAACCACTCAAATAAATAGCATTCAAAAATATCTTAAATCTTCAGAGAAAAAATTTGGCAAAGATTTTAGAATCATTCGGGATTCGAAGCAGAAATGAATAAAAAAGGTTCATATCTAATAAATTTGATGAAAAAAAAAAAAAATAAAAGAACAAGCGTATATATTCGTGTATCGAAGTTCGTTCGTGCTCGCTGTTCGAAAAGTTAATAAAAATGCTGGCTTTACCGATTGCGTGGCTGGCATGCTCAACCACATTGCGGTAGGTCATGGAATCGTGCAATATTTATTGGGCTTTTGCCGGCACAGACTCGATTTTCGCAGTTGGTTACACGTTCCCTATAGTCTAAGTAGCATTCTCGTGTTGTCTTATCGAATACGCTGATTGCAACTAACCCAGTATTTCATTAAACAGAAAACCATCGAAGCTTTTCTTTGCTTTAATCTGCCCCCTTTCTTCTTTTTATTCATGACAAATCGAATTACATTTGTCTCGTGTAGACTTTCACCGATTCTCGAATAGGCATCGTAATTGGAACACGCGTTCGTTGATGCGAGCTTCATCACGTTTTGCAACTACAAAGCAAATTCTATCCGATTACACTTTGTTTCGTTTATACGATGGCTAGTATTCAAACATTTTTTCCAATTTTTCCGTGAAATTTAACGTAGCTACAATTTCGACAGGCATGACGTTCGAGCGTTGTTCAGAAAATACTGCAGTTTCCATCGGCAGAAGTTTCGGATCGGTTAGCGTCGATGAATGAGAATGAATAGGACTTAGAGTTGCGGAAGAAGGTATTCAGAATGTATAATTAGTTGTCTGGAAGCTTCAGTGTAATATACCCATAGAACTTCGTATTTTATGCGTACATATTTGCAATCTCTGAACTTGTAGTCGCGTTTTATTCTCACAATTATTTAATCTTGTTAGTTTAATGCTATAATAAATTGCTGCGTTCTTTGAAACATTCTAGATTTAATCGCATTTTTTATATTGTTAACAAGTTTCTTGTGTTTGAAGAAAGTATAAAAGAATTGTCGTTGATATGCACGAGTTCCGGTTTTAAGTGTATGGTAACGTTTTTCTTGAAACCTTGTTACAAACCTTGCAGCTTGTTAAAAGGAGTAAAATCGCGACATAGAAAAGACCGTAACACGATTAATTATGTGTCCTGGGATTTTCCTTTCAGCAGCTCAAATCAAGTACCATAAAATAGGGCATACGGTCAGATATTTTGGTCAATTTACAGCAACCGTATACTGACTGACGACAGTGTTTGAATACTCATGAATAGACCGCGGATTTTTATGCGAATTCATATTTCTATAAGTACAAACCAAAGAAATACAACTTGAGAGATTTATTGCAGCTACCAGATATTATAACAAATATTTTTAACAAACATTATGACTTTCCATCTTTTATATATTTTTGCATAGGTATTGCGCGAATTCCGTGTTTATCTGCATTTTAAAAATTTTCACAGATGTGCAAAAATCCGCAGTTTATTCGTGAAATATAACACTCTGTAGGTTTTCGCAGCTTTAAATTTCTCATGAACGCAACGTTCGTAGTCTATAGTTACAAAGCATTACTACCTTTTTTGTAACGAATTATATCATTGTAGGTTGTCATTTGTCTCCAAGATTTCAGTAATTTAATTTTTGATCTCGCTAAAGATATCACGTTCCTTCATCTTCTGACCCAGTTTCTACATTAGGGGTAATGGTTTTCCTCCCTTCGTGCTCCGCTTATGCTAGTTTATGGATCCTGCGAGGGAACACTGAAGGAAAAAATAATGTCAGAGTCTTTGTGTTTCATATATCAGGAGAATACACACGCGTTTACGATAAGATATTGAACGCATATTGGGACTGAACGATACAAAGGAAATATTTATTTATGTCACGCGTAGGATGATGCGTAACTGAATCTCTGGTTACTCGATCAGAGAACCACAATCATTTGTGTATACCTTGCTAATGAAGTTTCTTGGAAACACTATTATTTCTACATAGTAACAGAGTTTTTATTTATCATTCAATTATCACAAAATATGTCGTCTGTTTATCGGTTTTTTAAAGTTATTGTTCTCTTTTTTACAGGTATTACAGGTATGGTCAACAAATCTGGAACTATTGAAATCTCGAGCATGCCAAATTATCGGAATTCCACTCTGTAAATTAGTTGTTCCTATAATTCATGCTGTTAGTAAGTATTAACTTCATTTTGCAATTACAACGTCCATTTGTGCTTGCCCTAAATATATTAATTCTAATTGTCCTATGAGTCACGTGTGGTAGTTTATGTACAACTATACCTTCATTTGCTAATGATAAATATATCTTAACGTTGAAATTAATATTGGCAACGTTAATATGACATAATCATCAGTAATTATAATTACAATTAATTACAAATATTTTTAGTATCTGCAAAAACTAAGAATCTGAAATTTCGACGAGAATTTTAGCATTAAAATTGTGAAAAAATTCAATTTAAAACGCTATTAGCTGCTTCCTAAAATATGATAGCTTCTGAATATATAGTACATATTTTTCTTGTTACTAATATCATTTTTAATTTTGTAATTATCTCCGAAGTAGAGTCTCTCTGCTGGTAGTGGTTTTATCAAAAAGTAGTCAGATATGCGTATTTGAAGTCTGTTGAGATTTAATAAAAATTTTAATTTCACTCGGCAAATAAGCTATGCGGAGAATAAGAAAGTCCAGGTTACGAACGGTTGTGTTTCTCTCTCGGTTCATTTCTTTTTCTTGTTATTTACTTATTCTAAAGAAGGATGATGAGTGTGGTTTTCCCTGATGCTGCGAAACGAGCCCACAAAAATGAGAAGAACGTGGTCTTGTTGTTCCAAAACCAGATTGCACACTTCGGGCTCATTCGCTCTCTCAAAATTGAGTTACATTATTTTTTTTCTCTCTTTCTCCAAAAGTACTCATTACGCAACGTCTGGTTGTTTCGAGGCTTTTCGTACGATCTTACTTTCTGCTTCCTTTTTGTATCGAGTAAATAAAAATATATTTCCATAGAATAAACAAGTATTTTCATGAATGACGATTAAACCGTATAACCAGTGAATTACTTCCTTTTCAGGAATTTCTCTTTGACTTTTTCATCGATTTCGTCACGTATCTAATTTATATGTACATATTAGGGACAATTTGCGTTGACGTATTTTCTATACTAATTAATATATACTAAACTTCTACACATACTGTAATATATAAATTAATAATGAATTAATCATTAATGATTAATTAATTAAAACTATTAGATCGTCCAATTAGTTTGTGCCGTTTGTTATTTAACTCTGTTAATTAAATCAATATTTGAAATATACCTTCGGATGCTATGAAAAAATGTAATCAACCCCTGTCTTACATTTTCTTATCCTCTTAGCAAAAACATTATGTCGTCATTATAAAATTCCTTCGGTTTATTAGACCGCAGATTTCTCGGAAATTTAAAACGTGTAAAATATCCGAAGTACTATTTTTAATAAAATGTAATATAAAATTTAGAATCCATCTTTTTAAATTAGTCTCATAAAAATACGAATCTGTTTAAATATTTGCAAATCTATTAATGATTTTAGATTTGTTTTACTTCTCGTGAATATCTTAACGCTTCTAAGTGGCGGTGTGCCTGGCAGGTTTATAAACACGATTTTCTCAGAAACGAGGATACGTATGAAAAAATGTTACCGCATACTTTCGCCTTGTTTTCTCCCATACAGTCACCGCGTGCTTAATTATTTTTCTACCCTGTCGCGTATCTCTAGTTACGTGGCTACCTTGGATAACGCGGGCGTTCGTTCGTTAGCTACAAATTGAGCTGAAAAATCCGTGAACATTCTTGTTTGATCCCAAAGAAATATGGCGATATTTTAAACAGAAATACACGTGTACGTGAACGTATACGGGCACAATGAAGCTTTGTCTCATTTAGCCGATGGTCATCGACAAAAATGCGTCGATCCCGCACTTTAGAAATCAAATAGCTCCATTGAAAGCGGACCAATTCCACTTGCTTGCAGCCTTGGCGAAGGTTTATGGACGGAATACGTAACGCTTTGAATCTTACTGTAACTTTAAAGATGCTTGACTAGCAACAAGAACACCGCGAAATATGGATAAAATGAGAATAAAGGAGTGCTTCTTCCTACCCTATCTCACCGGGTCTTCCTGCCTTCGAGATTTTTTAATGAAATCTTGTCGGCCGAGCGCCGTTATATGGATCGTTTTGGAAGTTTGTGGAAGAAACTTGAAAAGATCATGGAACAAGCGGAATTTCGCGGGCAAGAAAAATTCCAAATTGTTACGTTACAGACAGAGGTGCTGTTTGGGTCGCTTCGAATCGTTTCATACGCGTACAATAAAGTTCCTAAGCAAAAAAAGAGTTGTATAAACAAATTTTATTCTATATGTTTTCTATAATTTTATTCCATATATATTCTATGTATATTATCGACTTACTTCTTCATGTAGCACCAACGCATATCCTGTTATAACACGTATATGCGTATACAGGGTGTCGTGCGTAATTTTAGAACGTGGAATATCCAGGAAACACTAAGAAATATTCATGAAATTTCACGAGCCTCGAGAAAGGCGTACTTCCCTTATTTTTCCTGTCTCGCGGAACTTAATTGGTTTTCCTTTATTACCGCTCTTCGTGTTGTCCGCAATTGGGCACGGTGAATGCGACTTGGTAAATTGGACAAATTTCTTGATACTTTTGACTTTGTACTTTTAACTTGAATTAATTCCATCACGATCTGCTGACTTTCAGTCATGTTTTCCGATTTACATCCTTTAAACGAAATTGTTGAGTTTATTGCAGCTTGTCGGCTAATTTGTAATTGGTTTGAATTCATCTTGATGCTAGGTACGCTATTTTTAACTCAGTTTGCGAAATATTTCATGCGCTGTATTTTCTTTGTAATTCGCCCCTTTTCGACAATCTTATTTCTGTTTATAAGCTTCTTAAAAAATAGAACTGTACGTACTTACAATCAAACGATCTCCCGAATTTAAACCCCGCTCCCTAATTTTTCATTTACAGATGCGATCTATTTAGCTTGATAAAGAATAATCAAAGAACAAAAAATTTCATAAAACAGATTTATTGAGAAAATCCAATTTTCGTGTTCCAGTTCTTCGATAAAAAAATCTTATCCACTTTGATCTCGAAAATTAATCTTTATTATCGAAAGATCAGGTGCAAAGAATTGTCAGGTGCAAATACTTCGCCTTAATAAGCGTCATTTTCGCTCTATACGTCGTCTTTCTCCGAACGTGCGACTGTTATCGTTCTCTTTGTATCGTTTTCAGCATTTTTTAGCTGAGAACGCTGCGAATTCAACGCAGCATGGCCGTATAGAACGAAAAGGAGTGAACGAGGGAAAGTTAATTTGTCGCAGGGTATCGCATTTGCGTCGTGACGCGATCTTGTTCGTCGTGGAGGATGCGACGTTGTTGCAACCCGGCAGCAAAACTGACGAGAGATTTAATTTCACGGATCAAAAATTCAAACAATTCGGTCGGAGCCGAAGCCTGGGCGAATTTCACGCGGCGCTGCCGCCGCGTGTTTTCTCGGCACACGAAAATCCTTCGCGTTGCAGCCTTCCTTTTCTATCGCGGTTACAACCAGCTGCGGAGAAATCGTATGATTCAGTTGAAGCGCTTGGCGCGTTGTGTATCGATGATAAATTTTCTCCGTGAACAGGTACACGTACGACGAGACGTTCGTTCTTCTCTTACTCGCTTAAAAATTTAACTTCTTCATGTGCAACTTTTTTCAGCCTACGCTGTAGATTTTGATTCATTTTTAGTAACAACGCCTTAAAGATGAATTATTGTAAAAGAATGGATAGACGAAGAAAGACTGTAACAGCTCGATTCCAAGAATTTTGGAATTCTGGAATGGTAATCGTTATAAATCGGAAATAGTTCCATTTGATTGAAGAAGGATTTTAAAAAAATCGATGTGCTAACTGTGAGTTTTATAACTAGACTGTGAACTTTTACACGGATGCATATCTTTCATATTACATGTATTTTGACATAGTTAAATATCTTTCTTTGATTCATATTTATTATGATTCATGATACTTTCGTAAAATAATACACCATACAATTAGTTCATTAATTTATGTCAAATATAACTGCTCGGAATAAATTGAATTCATAATTTTTTAAGAAACGTAAGAAAAAATGAAATAAAAATGAATTAATATTCGAAAACAAATATTGGTTACGATACAATACTGAAAATTTCCAAAATTTTGGGGTCTCGGCATGATACTGAAGTAAATTTAAATATGTATATTTCTGCAAATACGTGTATTTCTTTTTTTATAGTCTATAAACTAATTTTTTCAGATAAGTGATACCAATTTATGGTAGAAAAGCTTCAAAGAACTATCGTTATTTATTGTAACGCAAGTTATAATACTAAATATAGGTACAAAGGAACATGATTCACATTGCGTAAATATAAATATAATATGTATTTTTTATTACATTAATTGACATATATCTTGCATGATATGGCATATTTCCTACGTATAAGTTGAATATTTGAATACAGTTCAGCTGCATAAAAGTTTGCAGTCTGTTATAACTTTGACTGGATTTTAATATATTAATATACGTATAACAGAAATGTTAAATAAAAGAACAATAATGGTATTTTATAAGTGGTAATTTGGTTACGTTATCATTCTTGTTCTGTTAAACTCTCCGCTGAATTCACACTCAAAAGCTCTTGCTCTCGATTCTCCCAGAAACTCTCTGCCTCTCAACTTTGAATTCGGAACTCAGCCGCCAACTTTTATCTAGTCGTGCACACATTTTCCACAAGCATTTATTGTAGCACGCACACATTTCACTTTTCTCTGTTTTCCCTGTCTCTTTCACTCGTCCACTTAAATTCTTATGTAGAGACATATGTATATCCTTGAAACGTGATCTTAAAAGCCTGTTCAAAAAATATTCTTTTCTCAGTGTATATCAATATGTTGTATCACCTTCGTAATTATAAGCAAACTCGCGTCAACTGAATTCAACAACTTCATTTTCTATACATATGCTACAGAGAGGAAAGTTCCGGTGAATCGTGCAAACAATAAAACCACTTTAGAACAACTTGGTATTCGTTTCAACTCGGTCGTCCATTATATATGCATGTCATCCACTTATACGAACAGTTCTCTCATATCGTCGGCAACAGGGTAATCGCGATCGCCGATAAAACAATTTCCTCTGAAAACCCTAGAACTTGACGGTATACACCGGAGTTAAAGCTTCTTCCATCGAACGGAAACGCGAAACGCGATAGACTCGTTTTTCCTTATCGCTAAAGAAGAATACATCACAACGATGTCATTTAACCTTGTCGTTTTCTACTTTAGAAACATCTATATGAATTACTTCCGAAATAAAAAACTCTGTCGCATTAGTATTGCGTGTAAGCAGTAACGTATCGTGATATAATCAATTTCTATAAGAAGATTGAATAGGAATCAAATGCGAAAAGGAATCGTGTGAAGAGGATCAATTGTTACATGACGATTAATACGAGGATTAATTTGCCTGTACGTAGGTAACCACGATCGATGAAACTTCAACGGGGAAACTTTGAAACCGACGCGGATCTTTCATCGTTTGACGGATCTCCGACGCCTCGAATAGCGGTCGGATAGACATTCGCGTGACAATGCCGAGTATCTCGTGCACCAAAGATAATTACATCCCTCTCTGGCATATTATTGTCCCAGTGGACCATTGTTACCTGGCTGCTGGCGATACAATGGTTTCCTCATGGTATCTGCTGGCCTATTGTCCTGTAATTTATATTGTGATTTTATGAGTTTTCGACGGAGCGTAACGCCGCCGTTTGTACCGTCGCTTACGGAATCGCGTTGTAAACAGCAGGCTGTCCCGATAAGAGCGTCACCGAGTCGTAAATCATAGAGGCAAGCTGATGTTCGCTGGTTGACGCTGTTGAATCTTTATCGCGAACGATTTCGTTCTCTCGTTTATGGCTACGAAGAAAATTGAACAATTTTGAAAAAGGCAAATCCTGCTGTTTCCGATGCTACATCGCATACTGTACATACATGACACGTTAACGTACTGACTGCCATGCGAATTTTATATATTTTGCCTCGCGAGCTGCAATAGACGGAGATATACTACACCGTACCATTCAATTTTTACAAATATTACATTATATTTGCGCACTTTTTCTGTGATAGTTATTATTTGTATAGAAAAGGACAGGTAATATTTATTTTAATTTCTCAAAAAGGTTTTTATATTTTGTCCTTTTTTGGTATAAAATGTGAGAAACCGTGATAGCGCGTATAGTAGAATATTACAATACTGACAAGAGTACTGTGTTTCTTTATATTACTCTTTTCCTTCATACACTGCGCAATGTTTTATTAACGTAATAATTTTTTTTGTCGCGAAAGATAGTTGTACAGGACAGTAGGAAGTTTCTACAAGATCTTCGCTCTTGATGGAGAAAATTTTTTCTTGAATGAAATGTTTCTTTAGAAAACAGATTGTGTTTTTCTTTTCCATGGAAATATTTCCACATTATGGAAGGATAAAATATCGTAATATCAATGAAATATAGGAACATATACAGTGTATATTGGATAGATGGGCAAATACCTAATGTCGCTTTTTAACGATTTAACTAAGTGTTTACGAAACGCTTAATATCCATATAAAATGTTCAAAGTAGGTGGAACGTGTTCTTATTTAGGTTCCATTTCATCATTATTTCGGAAAAGCATCACGAAGTTACTTCAACAAGCAACTGCATAAAATCCTAACTCCAAACTAATATCCTAACTCCAAACATATAATTGCATAATAACGCAATAAAAATGCATTGTCTTGAAAATTTCCTTCGATTTACGTATATCGTGGATTATTATACTTGTTGGTTTATTAAAGAGACGAGTGATAAAATTGTAATAGTCAGTGTATATTAAAATCACTTTAAGTACAAATACAGAGATAGTGTATGCCGGTCGCAAACGTCGCTCGCTCAATGCTACTGTTCAACTCTACGCTCGCTATAATGATTGTCCTAGAGAGCATGTTCGTCTATTTGTATCGACCGGTGGTATTACAAAAGGTTCAAATGTAACTCCAGTTGACGATTAAAAGTAACGGCGATAATATTTTGTCCGGAGTTTATTCACTTTTGAACCTAGCAAACCAAAACAACGTTGGCACTCCAAGGCACAACAATATGAGTCTCTTTCGATTCGAATCTTCTCATGTGCCACTGCACGTACTATAAGTTTTCTATACCATCCGAATAAATTGTCTGAAAAATAAAAAAGAAGACCTAAAACTAAACTAAAAATAAAGTAAAACTAACAGGTTGTAAACTTCATTAATTCCTTTTTGCACAAGCTATGGCACAACTGTAATTAGCAATTAAGCGGTACATGCATCAGTTCAGATTTCCTAGAGCAGACTGGCTAACGATGCGTTCTCTGTTCGAAGCGATATCCCAAAAGGGAATAACAAATCACTTTCCAATTCTTCGAATAGGATTCATCGTGAATTTACGACGCCGCCGGTGTTATCGATACTGCATCGAGCGCTATTTTACTTGCTCATGGAGCACGACCGCAAGCAAAGAGCACAAGAATCTTTCAGCCGATGGGGTTTATACGTTCGTATGTGTTTCTCTCTCTATTTTCCGACTTGAAACGGCCCGATATATGAACTTGCCCGAAATCGAACGCGCGTGTATTGCAGGCTGTGGCTCAAACGTATGTAAGCATATACGTTTATCTACAAACCGATGCTTTATGTTACAAAAACATGCTTTCGTAGTTGCGCCACGCGCTTTGCATTCACCTGTATTTGCATACACGCGCGAGCTTTGTACACGCTTCGATCGTGTACGGGTTTATGTACACATCTGTATCCACTCTGGCTACTGTCCTTTACAAACCCATCTTCAACGTGCATTTATGGTGTTCAATATGGCTTGTATCAGCAGTGATGACCAAGTTCAATATGTATATTATTATAAATGAAATACAAATAAATACAATTACAACAATAAAACATAAAACAAACAAATACAAATAAATAATGTATAATATTATAAATCCGATTCAAATACGATGCCCAATATTCACTTCTCAAAATTTGGATGCTACTCGCAAGATACTGTAGGTGGCTACCTAGCGACATGTAAAAATTTGGGAGAAAGTATTCGCCGACAGCTTAAGTAGCTTAATTTGGAAAGCACCTGCTCGGCAAGCGGAAAATTCTGGGTTCGAAGCCCCGGCTCACCAAGACCCGATCGGCTGAATATGTTTCATCTTATAGTGCAATAGTTTGTTCGCCATACTCGCCAAGTATTCGATCTTCACAAGCCGGTTTCGAACGTCAGGACGAGTACTTGCAAGTTTCGATAATCTGCTTATAACTACTTTGATACTCGAATGGATCGAACCCCTTGCAAGTAACAATCGAATCACAAGGGTCAGGAAGAAGCACACCAACGTCTCTGTTGAATTTCTTCTAACAAATTTAGGAAAATTATGAGCGACGAACAAGGCTTCCTACAAATTCTATTGCAACGTTTGCATTTGTATTGCCCGCCGGCAATTTCATCCGCACAGTATTTCAGTTCATGTTTATTACCTTCTATTTGAACACTCTTTAGGAGTTGAATGTCGACAAACGCGAAACGCGTGTTTGTTTATTTTTAATGAGAAGTTTATATGAGGAGTTTCGAATGGCTTTAGAGGACATTCTATAAAAATGTTTTACCCCCTTTCATCCTTTTACTGTTCGGTTCCTTATTTCCAAAAATCCTTTCTTATTCCACGTTTATGTCATAAAAGAAGTATACTGTCCAAATTTGACGTTTCTAGGTACAGCGGCTTGGGTTTGGCATTGATGATAAGATCAATTATTTTTGCATTATATTATCAGTTATAGTCTGCTTAACTTTATTACTTGGAATATCTCGTTCGTTCCTGATAATATTAAAAAGTATTTCAGATACAAGTTGAGCGATTTCGAGAGAGACATGACGCTACATGATTATTTTTCCGTAGGTGAAGACACAGAAGGCGTATAAAAGTCATTAATATTGTTCTTAATGGAATCATGTATTTCTTAATTCGATCCAACTGGATATTGTCCACAAAAAAATGTTAACTTACTTATGATTAATTAAAATTAATTAAAAGATATTAGCAGATATTTTAGCAAATATGTTAACTTCAATTTTGCAAAACTTAATGTATGAAAAACAAGGAAAGATGCGAAGCGGTATTCTATGCTTATAAAGTTAAATAGGCTACCCCGTATATATAGATAGATGATAGCCGAGGAAAATGATTTTAAGGGAATGGAGAATTTCTAGCAAGAATTTCGTAAAGTTTTGCATGTATTCGAAGAGTGTTTGATTTTCATTGGGAACACTTTTTTTAATAGTATTTTTCAAAGTACTCGTAAAGAGTTTGAATCTGTCGCGCTTAGGTTCGAGTCTACTTGAAAATGTTGCTTCTTTTCTCCGGGACATTTACGGAGATTTTTCCGAAACATTCGGTCGATGAACGTTCGAACCTACTTTAGCTCATCACAGGTTTGTACGCGCACACTATGTCTCTGTGTGTTGGTGCACTCGTCTCACAGCTACTTCCTTTACCTATATATCTGATTACATACGCGTTCTCTCTACTGCGGGAATGTTTCGAAAATGTCGCGGTTTACGAAGCGACTCTCTTCTTCCTTTGTCCCGAATCTCGAATTTTTCCATCAAGTACGGATCGAATGGTCTTTGAGCCATTTGCGGATGAAACGTTGGTTTTTATCGATAAAAAATATATAAATCGTCCCGTGTAGGTTTACACAAATGATATTTTTCTCTCGGAAAAACCGCCAACGAGAAAACATTTAAAAACTGATGGATTTCTAGAAAAAACGAAAATAGAACAGAGAACGTAATACGAGAAACAAATAGCCCGTTCATATTTTGTATGGTTATAAATTTGAGGGATTTTTATAGAAAAAATTTGATGGCTCGCTTCCGTTGATTCTCGCATTGAAGAAATAATTACAGAATTTTAAACAGACGAATTTGAAATATTTGTATTTGCCAATCTTCAGTGACGAAATTAATACGAACTTTTTTGTTTTGCTTTTGGAAAATAATGTCGGTAGTAATAAAATTCCAATTGGAAATGTTCCCAAAGTGATGTGATAAACGTAACAATCCACGGACACGAGATAGCTTGTTATGTAAAAGAATAACAATGTAGGTTAAAACTTTGTTATATTCAACCAATGTTATTGTAGTTTCTTACCGATATAGTATTTTAAAATCATGTCATGTTGATGGTTACTAAATGCTATTATCGAGTTTCATGTATGGTAGAACTTAATACCATGAATGTTAACAAACAGCAGTAAAACTTTCGAAAGCATACAAGTTATTAGTCAAGATGCAGCTGCGTATGTTGCTTAATACCAATTTCACCCGAGAACTTTCTTGTTTCAGTTTGTCAGCTTCATATACGTTGTGTGCAACCGAAAATCGCAAGACTCATATCTAAACAATAATTTAATATTTTCAACTAATTATTTAGTGCATTAGACATATGTTATGTACATGTTGTTTGTAAATGTTAGGTTTGCAACATATACAATGTCCGATTTTTGTATACTTCACATTGCCCTAAAAAAGTTGTTTGTACGTAAAAAGTAAATAATCCAAATTATGTGCGAGAAAGAGAATTCTGTTTTAAAGCGATATATAAAATAATCTACAGAGATTGAAATATTTGTTGGAAACCATTTCATCTTTATACTGTGAATCTCGCTTTCATTCTCTTTGTGATATCAATTGTCTTTTTAACGTTTTGACGGCCACACGTTTCGGCGCAGATCATACGAACCTTTCACTCAGTCTATTATTGTATAATTATAATACACTTTTCGAGAAAATCACATTAAATTCATCGTTATTATTGAATCTTTATCACACTATCTTAATGTATCTCTATTTTATAGACTTATTCACTATATGGATTTATTTATTTATTTCCTTATTATCCCATGTAGTTGCACAAATCGGGATTATAGTCATTTTCTGATCGTTCACTTTCTCTGGTTCATGAGATTTACAAATTGTCGATTTTCTCAGTGCATTTGTAAATCGGTTCACTTCAACAGAACATTATCAAATACAAAAATCATTTGTTTACGCGTAAGTGCTGATTGAATTAAAAGAAAGGGGCTGAAATTACGTAAACGTGATGTACAAAAAGTGCTGTACAAAAATATGTCTGTTTTGATGCAGATACAATACGTTATGTAGACGAATTAAAATCTCACTTGTCTGCCAAGGAGGAATAAGCTAAGAATCTTAAAATATTTTTAAATTAAGCAAAATAAGAATATATTTATGCTACTACACAAGAGAAAGAAAGAGAAGAACGTATAATTAAAAAACAAGACGAGAAGTTATTTGAAAAACAAGAAATAATAGACGACTTATTAACGGCATATTAACATGCACTTAACAGAAGAAACAAAAGCAGTTAATATGCTGGAAGAAGAATTAGAAAATTGAGAAGAAGCTACGCTGTATTATGAGAACAAAGTATAAAATATGCAAGAGCAAATAAATAGATTGGAGAATGAAAAATTGTTGTTATTAGATGAATTTGAATTATTTAAAAGGACAGTTGATACTACAAAGAAACAAGATTCTATTAAGATGCCATCTGCGGTGGTTCCGACGTCGATTAAATTGATGTCTACTATCCTGCTGGTGATGTTGAAGAGGTATAACGCAGAAAATGAAGCACGCCATTTCCGCACGAGACTGTTCTTTCCGACTGCTGAGAGGTTAAACGATTCTCACTACACGACTGCTTGGAGAAGAGGTTCGTCACTCAAAAGCTCGCACGAGACTGACCTTCTTAAATTCGATCTAGCAAGGCCCAAAACGAAAGTGCCGAAAAAATATGCGTGTTGATCGGTTTTCGCCGAATGCAAGCAAATGGCCAATCAGCAGGTGCGCTCGAAACGCGCAGACCCTTGATGGGAAGAGATCTTGGAAGCGAATACTTTGAATTTAATTAGACAAGGGTCACGGAAATTCTTTCGGATGGTCCTCGATCGATCGGATCGTTGGAATTACCTATATTACCCTTCGGAAATCACCGCGTTAATGACACACCCGGCCATTGAGACCACAATGGACATGGAAAATCAAATTACAGTTAGAATCGCTGAAGGGAATGGTTCTAAGCGAGTCAAATCTTGACTCAACCGTAGCCTATTGACTGTGAATGAGTGCGTCATAAAATTAACGATAAAATTATCAACCGAAAACGTTCGCGTCTTCGTCCCTCCGGACGAAATACTTTGTTACTTTTAGATTTTGAACCGTCACGATATCTATTAGGCGACACAGTCGTGGTTCTTTGGGTTTCTATCTCTCTTATTTTTAATAACTTACTTAAAATGCACTGAAGATCAGAAAATACACTAATACACTACAGATTATAAAATACGCAAAGACTAAAAAATACACAAATGAATCGAAGTGTCGTCTGAGATCTGAGTTAATTGACCAATCGGAACATCGAATGAAAGCAGTGCGGGAAAGGATCGTGGTGTGACGCCTAGACGCATTAACACCTGGATCTGAAACGCACGAAGGGTGCAGAGTTGTGCAAGGGGTGACGGCGAAACGTGTCTGGGCGCAAGCAGATCCTCACGAGGGATAACTGCAGAGAAAAGGGTGGAGAGTGGAGACCGCGCACGCCTCGTCAGCGTCTCCAACCTTTCGGCCTTTCATTAACTCAAACAGCCCGGCTCCTTCGTCCGTAGAGCGGCTAAATGTAACCGTAGTCCCGGGCTGGATTGCATTCTGGAAGGTTGCCGGCTACGGCATCCGGTGAAACTAGCCGTTTCTTTCCGCTTGGCTTTCTCCTTTTGTCCGGCTGAAAATTAACGAGTAGTCAGGCAATCACGAGTTCACACCGCCGACTGCTTTGCGCAGTTGGTCGCTGCCTGACAGCGATAGAAAATAGGTTCACCAGTTAGTAACAGTCCGAATGGCGGAAACAAAAAGTAAATAAAAGATAAAGCAATATATTCAGCGATTTTATGAGAGCGGATGTTGGATATGTTTCTTCTGTAAAAGATGGTCCAGGTACGCTCATTGATTTAGTCGAGGGCCGTGTACTCGCTCGCTATTAAATGGTTTAGGGTATAGAAAGTGTTTGAAATGAGACATATAAATTGGTCTTTCCTACTCAAAATATCCTCGATATTTTATCCAAATAACCAGCTAGTTTTCTCCTAACAAGTTTTGTTCTTTCGAAAGTACATGGAATCGAGTAGCGATTGAGAATCATGAGGCGTCGAGTTCAGCCACACGTAACTGTATTTTACCGGAATAAGACGAAAGAAGGAAGAAAGCGGAGGTTAAGAGCATATTTACTGTATTGGTATTGGTATCGTAAGTTTGATATTTGAAATACCAAATGGGGAATAAGTGTGATAATAATTCGCGTCTGCAAAATTTCCCCCTTGTTCACTACGTATACTAGTTTTATTGATATCAAACTGAGATACAAGATCAAAAGTACTAAACTCTTGGTGAATATCGTACATTTGTAACTACTCGTGATTTTAGTTTAGAGAAAAGTTATTGAAAATTGCAGAAATTAAGAAGCCTTTTTCTATCGAGGTTTATATAATCTATAAGTATAGATAGATGACTGAAATATTTCGAAAAATTACATAGATACAATAAATGATATTTTATTTCATTGACTAAAAGAACGTCCATTTGAACGATTATTTCGATAACGTTCGATGCTGCTTTCCAATAGAATGCACAGTAACGATGGCAAAAAATTATCTGACGCAAAGGAGCTGTGTAAAGAGGAGTTATCGTGGCGACAGAAGGGGAGAGGATGAAAACGCAAGGAGAAAAAGAATTTTATCCCTCTCGGCGTGCTTTTCTCGTCTAACCCCATTCACAGCTTCGTACGATGCGATTTTGGGGTCCTGTATTGTGGAAACTTTTTGCCCGCAAACAAGGATAAGTACTTCCACTCATTTCACGTGCCAGTCGTTGTTCCTTTAGACGATAGTCGACTCGAAATACGAGATCGGCTCTACAAGATTACTTCCAGCGAAAATGTTTGCACGTTCTATATTATTCGTCATTCTCGTTACTAATTTCTGCCTATAACGACAATTCGTTTGTCGACTTAAACAAATATCGTATCTAGTGTAGATCGATAATGAAACCGACTGATATTGTTAGTTTACTCGATCACGAGCGTGCAATTTCGAAATTTGATATTTTATCGAGATTCGTATTTGTATTGAAGACTATTTGTAAATGATCGTTGTATAACGAGACACTTATCACCGAATTTATGAGTTTGTTACACACACGTAACCTAATTAAAGTTCCTGCGGCCGTGTCGTAGCATGAAAATACGCTCATAATGTGCTGAGTCACGTAGTCAATACTTGCATCTGGATTCAGTGTTTGGTGCATCGTGGCAAATGGCTTCACGTCCTCCTTTTCCAGCCTATATCACTCAGGTAAGCAGAATTTTTTCGCTGAGAATTTCGTTTGATAGGTACTCCACAAATAATCTCTCCCAACTAGCGCTTTAATTTCCATTGATCATCGATACGATATCCGTGTAATAAAAATTCCGCAGTCCTCTGTCCAAACGAATACAATTGAGTACTGGAAATAAATAAGGTTTCAAGTTCTAAAAGATTAATCTTTCGAGTAGAACAATTTTCCGTTTAACAAAATGTTATTTACTGACAAAATATATCGAAACTTATTTATTGCATATATCACACTGTACTTTACATAATTTTACAATGTTACAGTTATATTATACATAACTGTAGATACTTGTAACAATAAATTTACGCAAACAAAAGATAATCAGTAAATGCTATATAACATCTTAAAGAAATCTTATATATTAATTATATCTAAAAATAGATACATCTGCTTTGTCTTCCGCGACTCACGCAATTAACCGTTGTCCTTTCGACTTCTTTAGTCGGAACTGCTTTTGTGTAGAATCCATCGTTGCCAGCAATATTTCGTTTTAACAGTATTCCCCTGCTGTTTTTAAGTAGCGCAGTCCAATTTCTTTAATATCTGCAGGCAGAGTGCACGAGTTCGAAACTTTCCACGCTAGAAAACTACGTGAAAAAAGAATCAGCCCAGATTTCGCTGACTGTGCGGTGTCTTCCCCTCTTAACCAATTCCGCTTGCTTCGGCGATTTTTTATCATCATGGCTTTCGCATTCATGTAGTCCGGATCATCAATGATCGTGCAACAGCTCGATATGTTAATTAAGTTTGCACGCTAGGAGGATTTCTTAAACGTAGCAAAAGTAAATATGTATGCAATATATTTATATCAACTTTGGAAATTAAAGAAGATATGTAGCGACACATGAGTCAGAGGACGATGCGAATCGAGAGCGACTCATTTTGTTGTTCTGTCTTGGGACATTGACATCGTCTTGACGTACCAAACGTAATAATAAACAAATTCCGAACAGAACAATGTAGCCGCTACGCGCAACCGTTAATCGCAGTCTAATTTCCACTTTCCGGTACTCCCCCGACCAGTATAAATAAACGAACACGATTACGTTAAGACAAGGAGTTAGTCAGTAGTCAATCACGAATCAGTAATCAGTTATCAGTTAGTTATTATCGAGCGTTCTTATAACGAGTTAGTATCGAACAATCTTATAGCGATTAATGTCGAGCGAACGTACGCATACGCATATCGAGCAACACTTAGTGAACGACGACTAACTCTGTAGTACAAACAGTTTTAAATATATTGACTACACTAAGTATCAATTCGTCTCATCACTATACACCAACACGTATAATCGTCCTCCATAGATATTTCGATTAGATGTATATATATATTTTTGTATGTATATTCACTGATTTTTTCGAAACAGTTTCACCAATCGCAATGATTGTTTTTGCATCTGCAGGACATCTCTGTGTTTTTTCGTAAACTGTTGTTTATTGCAAAAATCTAATTCTTACGTATATTCGTCTATTGGTCTGCGCTGGACTAAGTTGCGTCGGGATGAAAACTTTTACATCTTGTAGGGATAGTCCATCGACAGGACCCGTTCACAAAATGTCGTCAATTTCTTCGTTCTTAACTACAGTCGTTGCAAATAACTCGTTATTGATCGATTTCATTTCATCGCGTCTGATCGTTCCACCGGAAAACTTGTCGCTGTAAGCGATGGAATTGGACAGTTTCTTTACAAAATTGTCTCTGAAAGCGTACTTCGTCCGTTTTTCTACGTAGGTTCATCGCTCAAAGCTGATTTAACCCGTGTCTTTTATTACTGACTCCTCGTTTCGAGTATACTTGAGTCGTATCTTTGCACACTGAAGAAGTCCTCATCGTAATCTTTGAATTTCTGCAAGTGCTCTTCCGTCATGCGGTTTATTCGGAACTTTATTGGTGCTAGAGCAGATATGGCTACAGCGTCTACATTGTTCACGCAACTAAGAACGACGTAAACCTCTAAAATTCTTTTCGCCAAGATCAATCACAATCCTATTTATTATAGTTCCTTGCAGTTTACATATAGTTACTGTCCAACCTACGGATAGGGGATGATATTCGTCGTTCAACGTCTCCAGAATCTTTGGTCATCTGAAGTGTTGCTACTGCTGAAGATATCGAAACGTAACCGTCGATATCTTTGAATCTACTTTCGATGGATTCGTTGTCAAATTTTACAAGCACCGAGTCTGGAAATTCCCCATCTACCAGCTGAAGTACTTCGAAGTACTGGCCATGTAAATTTCTTTACGATTCCCATTGCTCTGTATGTCAAACCATCAGAAATTGATATGTTTCGTTTGCGATATAACTCGTGATCAATCGAAGAGTACTCGATTCGAATCCCGAAAGGCCTGATCGATTTTTCTGCCGGTGCAACTTAGTCGTAGTTGCGTCTGCTTATTTCAGCGCAGTCTCCGATGGTTCGGAGCCCATCCTAAACTGCAGGTCCTACATGTTGTCCAACTATACCAAAAGCTATTGTTGCACACCTCGCCAGTACGCTCCAAGGCGTTCATGTGCCTTGGAATACTAGAGCCCGTGTAACGCGAGTGCCGCAATAATACGCGTGTTGTAGTGTACAAGCCAAAGTAGTTGCTAATGACTTCGTAGTTGATGCGACTTTAAATAAATGACACAAAAAAGGATAACTCGTGATCGCTCAACTAACGTTATCGAACGCAACAATCCCCCATACTCCTGCGTGTGCTGCATACGAATCAGCAGTCTGGTCGAGTGCTAAATAAATAAAATACAAAAAAAAAAAAAAAAAAAATAGAAATTTCATACTTGTAATATTTCATACTTTTTCAAGGAAAGCATATTTTCTATTCAATTTCTCTTACACGTGCAATCGCCGTTCGGCTTTAGTTTCCAAGATATATGAAAATATTTTTCAGGGCTTGGGGTAGGTTCAAATTAGGTTTACGTTAGATAATGAATAAAAAGATAACTATATAATTTATATGAGATTTTATAGTACGTTGTTATCAATATTAAATTGACATTAATATTAATTGAAAACATCTCGGCCATAATATTAAAGAATATATCAAAATCAATTACTGAATTTGGTGATGTTTCCATTGCACACGATAACGGAAGCCTCGAACAGTGTTAAGTGCAGCAGTCTTCGATGTATGCGATGTATATGGAAGAAAAAAGTACCAAGCCGTTATCTTTCCTGATGCAAAGATTACGCAATTTGTTAGACATCCAGAATCGCGTCAGCCTGATTTTGTACGATCCTCTACCTAATCCCCGGTCAATCCATGCAGCAGTCTGTGGTTCCGCGTGTGCGTTAAGCGTCGTCTTTATGAACTTGTTGCAGCAGTTAGGCGCGCGTTATATACGTGCCGGGGAATTTTCACCCTCTGGGATCGATCGTGATACGCGCGAAAAGCGATTCAATTAGACAGAAAATATCCGCGCATGTTCCGGTTGCCTAAGTATTCCAATGGAACTCGCAAATGCGCCCCGGCTTCGTTACCAGCAAATGCCAAGTAATTTCGCGTCTATACACATGCGAGAGCAATCGCGTATCGAGGCAAGTTCAACACAATTTCGCGGGAATCCGGGATTTTCCGTGGAATTTTGCGTGAAACTCAACCCACTGACCCTCTCGACTACTACGCGACTCCTATCCTATTGTTTGAAACACACAATAGTCCATCCTGTTGCAACGAATCTTTCAAGTTTCGTTCATTCGTAATTCGTCTTCGATTTATTTTGTAATCATCTTTCTCAAACTTCTGATCCGCATTCTAATTATGGAAGATACGTTGATTTTGTCTTTCCGATTGTACCAGTTGTATAATAGTTATTACTAAATTTTATAATAGTCATGTAGCAACAAAACGTACTATCAAAGATACGATAGAAAACCGAAGAACCACAGATATGTCGTATTATGTCTTGTATGCAAATTTGATGCAGAACTATAGATTACTAATTCTACTTGAAGTTTACAGAAGAATCACGCGAGGTGTTCGTCTTGACGTACCAAACATAGCGATAAACAAACTGCGGGCAAAACACTGTCGCCGTTACGTGCAACCGTCAACCGAAATTGAATTTAAACTTTCCGGTACTCTCCCGACCAGTATAGTTAAACGAACACGATCGTTAGGACAATCAATGAGTATCGAGCATTCTTGTAGCGAATTAGTATCAAGCGAACGTAAGCATTACCTTGTATGTGCATATCGAGCAATACTGAACGAACAAAGATTAACCCTGTACTGCGAAGAATTTTAAATACATTGACTACACCAAGTATCAACTCGTCTAGTAACTATATACACCAACACCTTTAATCGTCCTCCACGCATAATACATACAATAAAACAGTGTAAGTATTGTTACTACTCGTAATCTATGCAGATTAAAAAGTAATTTTTGAAATTTTTGTCTATCTGCTTGTTTCTTTGTTCGCGTTACGTAAAAGCTACTGAACAGATTTCGATGGGACTCTCTCTGTTGTACCCATAGCTTGGAGTTCGGCAAAGAAAATAGGATATGTTTCATCTCGATCCGTTTTGTGGAAGCTGAGAAATAGCCTGGCATTCGAGTTGTATGCGCTCCTATGTATGATAGAGGTCAAACAAGGATGCTTATCGCATCGAATGTTTGCTCTGAAATCGAATCTACCTATAATTTAATGTTTTCTACGAAAAATAACGGAAAATAACCTAATTAATCAAAAACATGGAGATATGTCATTCACAGAAATTGATCTACTTCAAACTATTAATAATCTACATGAACGAAGTCCTAGATGAAGCTATTCGTAGAATATCAAAGAGCAGTAAATAGCATTTTCTTTAGGATTTTTATATTTTCGCTCTGAATAGTCTGTTGTATACTCGGAATTTCTGAAGGGTTAATTAGAAATACATGTAACGCTAACAATTGCCGAAGTTCCTGACCAAGAGGAACATTGCAAACCTTCTGAGAAACCTAACAAATTACGTCAGTTCAGGTATCGTGCCAGCTTCACCAAGAGAAAGCGCGTAAACGGCACACGAAAGAGCAACGCTCAGGATGGCGTTGATCGAAAGATTAATCGACCAATTGACGTACATGTTGAACGTTTTTCAACAAAACCTCGGACAGTTCGAGTACACAGATACACTTTAGAGTCGCTGTGGCACTCAAATGGATTGAACAATCTTAGAAACATACTCAAACAGACCAAGCTAAACAGGTCAGTTGTATTCAGTTTCTATTGTTACTTTACTTCTTAGTTAAACTTACCTTTATTAAAGATTGTGTTATTTTAATGCAGTTTACCGCCTTTCAATCATCTCTATCGCAGTGAAGCGTCGCGTCATAGGGAATCACGTACAGCTTGCGATATCGACACGATCGAGACAAGCTTTTAGAAGCCTCGTTAGCTCGGTGCCTCTCTGCACCGCTCCATTCGCGAAGGCGTGAGCACAGATCGTCGTATATTATTTATAAAAATATGGAAATTGCGTCAAAGAAGATTGGGAAAGACCGCGATAAGAAAAGTTCCTGACAGTCCATATCGTTGCCGTAGCGTTTCGTGATCGTCATATTTTCCAGTTTAAATGAATACATTGGGCCAGCGGTATTCGATCACATTTATTGGTACGTAACAGTTATTGGATCTGTAAAGTCTCTCATGAGGAGGAGCGTCCATTGTTCAATTGTTGACGAAGTAACTCTTCGACGAACAAAGTGAGTCTATTTTACAGTAATTATTTCATTTATTTCGCTGCTTTACTTCGATTCGATACCGAGAATGCATGAAAACAATGCAACTGTCGGGGCTAAAATCTCGTTTTATCAATTTGCTAATTTTCTTTCTATAGCTTTTCGTATTATGTAACTTCCTACAATGTATTCGCTTGGTCATAATCTTCGTTATAATGATAAAAAGGAACCCCATAAATTACGTGTACGCAAGAGAGAGAAAGATTTAGTTCGCAGATATCGCCATGTAATTGACGTGCTTGCACGGATATAAGGTCGGACAAAGGATTGTTCTCGGGTCAGAAAGTTTTTTTTCTATTGCATCATTATTAACAGACAACAATTCGCAACGTTCGCTCGAAGGCTACTCCAATTATAGTCGAATACAACAGCCGAATTACTCTTCG
Source organism: Bombus pyrosoma (assembly GCF_014825855.1). NCBI lineage: Eukaryota > Metazoa > Arthropoda > Insecta > Hymenoptera > Apidae > Bombus > Bombus pyrosoma. Next base: position 9,501,640 of record NC_057783.1, read on the forward strand.
TGTACTCTCGTACGTAACACGCTCCACATATCTTGAAAGAAGACAAAAGCATAACCCGTCAAAAAAGAAAAAAAAAAGAAACACTCGAAAATAGCAGGATTTTCAGCAGCCGCAACTTTGATTCTTCCCGCAAGATTTTCGTCATCGTATCGGAACAATTTTTTAATATCAACTTGACCTCAATTTATTTGCACGTAGCATCGCTTTTTAATTTCCTGGTCAGATAACAAAGAAAAGTGATATTATGAATTTAGTGGCGTAACGACGAGCCTGACAAGCTACACGCCGTATAAAAATTATTAATAAGATCCGCATCTCGTGGGACATCAATGATTCACGATTTTTGGTAAAAGTAAAACTTTCTTATGCAAAGATTAAGATATCTGAAATTCAGCTACTTTTCTCTAATTAAACGCGATAATGTGAAGGGAGCTCCTCCGTTGTGATTACAAATTTCTCGCCCACGTTTTCTTCTCCTCCGAGCACGAAACTTCCTTTAAACGTATAGTGGAGCCTCCCATATTCGAAAAAATAGACGGTTAAAGATATTCAGATGTTGGAATTTTCGATGATAGAACAATCGCTCTTATGTATTTATTCTGTATTTAGTGTCATAAATTCCACATATTGATATAGGGATCAAGAAAGTTTTTCGTTCGTTTTAATACTGAAAAATCTCAGATGATTATGATTGCTCGATTACATAAATATTTTAATACAATTAAGTCTGTAGAATTACATTCTTTTTATGTTTCAGACTAACGATGCCTTCGGCATCGAAGCAAGAGCAGAATTACTATATTTTTATTCAAAAGTTTTTGTTTAATATTCATATTTATGAACACGAAATTATTCGATACTTCCGAGATTCTTGAATCTGAGAAATTCGATTATTCGAATAGCGTGTTCCACGATTGGTTCGGATAATCCAGGCTCAATTCTGTTTACAGTGGCTCACGAGAATATTTGAACACTTACTACAGAGAACGTCTATGCACAAGTATATATTCTACATTATACACACATATTATATAAAACATTTTGAAATTTCATTAGCACAATAATGAGACACAACTATCATTATCATATTGGTAAAATTCGAAGCGAATCTCATTATACAATGCTAATGAGATTTCAAAATATTCCATAGAGAACACGTACATAATATATTCGCGAAAGAATAGTTTGAGTATTTTCGTGAGTCGTTGTATTTCTGAATATATCAGACGAATATGGAATTCATAATAGTTCGTCATCGTGAACGAGGAAGATTAAACACGGATGACGCAAAGACACGATGCCAGCTATTATCTGTGCAACACAGAACATGTATTCCGACGTAGAGGATATTATAGAAATTGCAGAAGACCCAAGACTGGTATCGATGTTTGCTGGATGCTTCAGCTGCTTCGCCGGTAGCAAAGATTAATCCTATATGAACGAATATTCGGTGTATCTTTGTTGATACAACGAGGATGTATGTCCGAGCATTGCGTGGAATTCTCGCTCACAAGCTTTCCATCATTTCCTCGGGAAATGTGCACCATCTGCATACACAGGTAACATTACGTTACGTTTTCAGAGCGTGCATTATATTCGTATTGCATGTCGTAGGATACTGAAGTTCTGGAACACAAGCTTAAAAGTTAGATTCTGTTTGCAAGAAAACTGGCAGAACACCGAATATTTAATACTTTATTTTTGCACACTTCGTATTTTATTTAGAAAAGATATTCTTTTCGAGGAATGAAAATCGTATCTGCGACCAGGGTAAACCTTATTTGAAGTAAAGATAAAAATTAACAATTTGAAATAATGACTTTCAGATCTGAATGATCGAATTTCATCGAGAATTATCTTGATGAAATTCAACATAGAGAATGTAGATATTTAACTTCATTTTGCATCGAAATCAAATAAATTATCTTTGAGTACCTTTCTGTCTTAATTGACGATATTAAATGAAATAACATTTGAGTTATAAACGGTATAAGTGAATTATTTTACAACCTAACGATATTCAGGATATTTCAATCTTTTAATTTTACCTGGAAGAATGCACATTATATCTTCGTTAAATATCATGTAAGTATTAATAAGTTCACTATTAAGGCGCAAATACATATACTATTTAAATAGCTCATAAGCAAAAAATTCCGTTTTCCAAAGTTTCTTCTTGCAGACCGAGTTTGTGATTCTCACGTTTGCTTACTCTGGAATATTCTGTTGGACTGCGATGTTTCCATCTACATCCTACGCTCATCCACGAATGTAGAATAGATTGTTTCAGGATGACGTTACAGGAATTTTATGTATTTCTCAGAAACAAGCTTGCGAATTGTAACATGTAAAAAAGCTGAGCACAGTCAACTCGAAAACATAATTAGACACTGCCACACCAAACGTAATAAGCAAGAGGACATAATACTCTTTCATAAATATATAATCGCAGCGGAAAATAAGCGACATAATTTTTCCAAATTTCTACTCGTATTATAAGTCTCTCCATGTTCACGAACTTGTCGTAACGCGTGGGTGAAAGTATCGTGTGCTCTACGCAATCGAAAGAGAAACTTCCGCTTCCTGAAGCGAGGTTCTCGTTATGTAGACGAGTCAATTACGCTCGTTTTTGCTCTTGACACTTCAGGGTTTCTTCGAGCGAGATCGACGTGCACGCACATCTGCTCGAACGATCGGGATGTTGGTTTCTAATTATTAATTTGCGTAATTACCGCACCGCATGACACCGAGCAATTGGTTTTTAATTGAAGCTCGATGACTACCCCCGTTTTAATGCAATTCTGATGTCGTGTTTTGGTGGCCGATGAAAATGGGAAGCATATAGACATATACTGAACTGACGTAGCCAGCCATTCGTGTTTTAATTGGTTTTTCTACGGAAATAATTTACGAGCGATAATTTGACGCATCTCGTTGTTTTGTATTTAATATGTTCCTTATTAATAATGATGGTAATTGCGTGTATTATTGTACAAGTATTATTTACATTATCATATTAGTTTACCTTCTCATTTTGTGTTGCAGAATCGCAGGAAGACAAATAACGTTTCGTTTAAATCCACGTTTCAGCGAACGCGAAATTCAACGTGAAAAATCAATTGTATCATTTTCTCTCACTTTTCCTGCCAACTTACACATACCGAGCAATATACTTGAAATACCGCTACGAAGATAGAAGGTTCTCCGGACTTTTTCCTGCCGATATGTACGCGTCAAACCGCGCTTCGACCGACTTGAAAAACTGGTGCTGATAATAACGAAACGAGTTTTGAGATAAAACGAGCGAGCAGTATTCAGTTCTGTGCCACGTTTGGCAGATCCACTCGACGATCCCCCTCCTTTTTTTACCTCTTTTTCCTCGTTTTTTCTCCTCACCCTATTCCTTTTTTTTCTCTTTTGCAGTGTCATGAATCTCAAAAAAAAGTTGAACTATGACTTTTTGTTAACGAGAAATACAGATACGCGATGATCGTTGCGAAGAAATCCCTCGCAAATGGCCCAGATGTGAAGCTGATAAAACGTCGGTGAAAAGCAAAAGCTGACGATCGGTTTCAACGTTTGAAAAATGTGTATCGATACGCAGAATGTTGGATTATTGATAACAAAAACAGACAGACAGTTTTACTACCAAGATCGACAATCAGACAGTTGTACGCTGTGTTTCGAAAGTATTTAAATATTTACCATACGTCACTTTTACTATCACATGTTCGCTGTGTCATACGAAGTACTTCGAAATTTCAATATAGCTGTAACGAGATAATTTTTATTAACGTTTCTAATATTTTCTCTAATATTTTAGGTGGACTGACTTTGTGAGATACCGTCCGTTGTGAGACATCTCCAATTCCAAATCCTCCCATTCAGTTTACATGTTGTATTGTTCAACAACAATCCGCGCGCGTTTAAAAAGCATCGATAGAACTCGTACGTATTATTCGACAATATGGAAAGATACTTGATTCGATACGATTCTCTGAAGTATACTACAGCAAGAGTATTTGGACGCACATAGGGGAAGGTCAGCTGCAGTTGTCGTGGTTGATAACTTCACGTATTCTGTGACTCTGGATTCTCTCCACTTTTCCGGCTGAAAAAAAGGAACTAGAACTTGTACGTTCCTTTTGTAACTTTTCAAGCGACTGACTTCTTTCTATTCCCTTTCATCCTTTGCTTCCTATCCCTATTTCCGTGAACGCTTCCGTGGACAATTGGCCCCGTATTCTTTTCACGAACAGTGACCATACGACTTACATTCGTGCCACGTTGAAAAAAATATCCAGTTCTGCAATTTTTAGGCTTGTAAACGCTGGATGAGCCGAGTAAGAATGTCTCGGTCGATGTAAATTTCCGCAGAGGAGCTAACACAGAGGAGTTCATTTCAGTTTTTTCGTATACCTTTAGCTTTTCAAGTCGGACTGATAAAACGTACGAGTACAATGGCTGACGAAAGTATTTCAACCTGCAAGCAAATTTAACTCAGACAAATAATTTTAGTGTCTTAAGAATATCTGCAGCCTATAATTGACACGAGAACTTCATAACAATTATTTCGTGTTTCCCTGGAATTTGAGAAACTTTTTAACAATTCAGCCCCGATCGAAATGTACCCAGAGGACACGGCACAGTTAAAACACACTGTTCACTGATTCGTATTGGGTAGTTATGAACTGTTTCTATTCAAGCGATCGAGCATCATGAGCTTGTAACTTCCAGTTTGCGTTAATGTTCATAGCGAGCTGTGATGCATGTCATTCATTCGACATCACTTTCACGAGCCATTCGATAAAACCGGACACGATAATTCTGGCACGGCAAGCATTTCATCGTGCTATCGGCGTTAATTTGTATGCCCGATAAGCGTGGAAATTGCAGCGACGTTTGAATGCTTGATTTTCGTTCGACCAAGGTGGTAGTTGTTTTCGACGAGTCACTCACATCAGTTGAATAGATTTTGCTCCTGCTTTCACGACTGTTCTTCATCGAAGTTTGGTACCCTTCCATTCAACTGGGCCATTAAGAGTTGGCTAATACCATGATTTAACTCAATGTCTTTTGTGCGACTCGTGGTTTTCAAGGAAACGCCCGCCAAGTCATTATTCTCGCGAGAATAAATTTTGTTTCAAGTTTCAGGTTATCGTTTATGAAAAATATAATATCCAATATAATTAAATCGTGGACGTACGTGTAAATTCATATATTTCTGAACGCAACCGAAGAAATAAAGTGGCTACGAAATCGAAAGCTGACTCGTTAATGAAAGCCGCTGTTCAGAGTTAATGGTGTGCTTGATAATTCTGTTGCCATAGAATTTCGACTGCATTCGACGATTTAGTACGCTGATCTCGGGACGATAACGCAAGAAGATCAAAGGGTAAAAGCTATACATATCTATAATAAATGGCATCATTAATGGAGCCCAGTCGCCATAAGATCAGCGCGAAATATCCCCATCATCTATAGTAGTCTCGCGTGTGCCGACCAGTTCACGCTCGGATATATCCGAAAATCGCAATTATTTTTTGTCAAGAATATTTTGAACGGGACCAGAGAAAATGACTAAAAAATGAAGCCATCGATACTGATTAAAATATTCATTACTGATTGTAGGAAATTCGGTAATGAATATTTCAATTTCAGAAAAATTCTCGCCTAACTCGACTAATGATAAGATTCGTTAAACCTCAGATAATTATCGCCGTTGATTATGGAACGTGATAGTTATCAACGTTGGTTACAGAACGTTATATTACCGTTAAATAATAACTATGCAACGATGAATAATATGTAGATAGCGAATTTTGTGTAAAGCGTTAGAAATAAGCCTCGTGAATCATTTTCTTGGGAAATATCGGAGATAACGAGGAAATTCTTGTTTGACGTCGCAGAGAGATAAAGGAAATGCAGCACCAGCCCCTTGAGGTGCGATCATATTACACATGTCACAATAAATAAATTCTAAAACATCAAAGAGCCTTATTGCCGTATCGAAGTATTTCCAAAAGCTTAAATAATTTATTTCACGTAATATTGGTGTGATAACTGTGCGATTAAATCGTTCACATAATTATAACGCTTCAAAAATAGCGTCGATAAATATTGTAAATTAAACGAACCTCTTATTATCGCCTTAGCTCCTATAAATATCTATATCCATTGAAATATCCATTTTGCGTGTTTCCATCATTAAACTAATTCCAAACGAAGGAGAATTGTCTAACGCCCATTAACTCCAAAAACGTTCGGGATGATAGATGTTATCGTGACAAGTAGCGTGCCATTCTGTAGTACCCTGGGAGACATCACTAACTGTTACTACTGTAAATGAAATATGCCAGACAAGCAGAACATTCCGCCATTCATTTGTTCGTCGAACAGAACAATAATAGCGAAGATATATTGCGCTGTAAGCGATACGTAATTCCTATGTTTATAATTCTACGTCTCTATAGAAATTTGTCTTTCTAGATGAATGTTATCATCGAAAGAGTAGAAAATTTATTGTTAGAAAATTTAAATTTCATGTGAAAAAGTTATAAATTAATGATAACTTTATTATAACATAATAATTTATAATATAAATTCTCTTTCCTAAAATTCTGCTCACACAAATACCAATAAATAAGATAGTTGCCTAATCTACTTTTCATCAAATACTAAATACGTTGAAAACTCATTTAAAGAGGATCGTCCACGGTACTCTAGCCGTAAGATTCTCGCAAACAATATTTTCACAGAAATAATCCAACGTTTAGAGTGAATTCAGTTCAGCTGGTCGTGAATGGAACAAAAGCTGGTGAGATTATTCTCTTCCTGCGGGATACTTGAAGCACAAGAAACCGAATAGAATTCGTACGATCGATCAGAAAACAATTTACATGGACGTGTCCGCCTCGCCACATAAGTCTAGGTCCGCAGCTGTTACAGAAAGAAGGATGTGCTTAAGACGTCACGATTCAGCTGGGAAATTCTTCCTTTTATTCCCTTCTTGCGTGGTCACCTTTGAAGCGACCTTACATCGCTCTCGTTGCACGCCTCGTTCGGGAGTTTAATGCATTTCGAATTTCCTCCTCTTTCCAGGCAACGTAGCCTTTCAAAGAGCAGGACTATCGTCTTTCTGGGACTCGGCACTCATCGTGATTGCCCGATAGTGCTACGATCATTTAAAAAGATTGTACGAATTCCGAGCTCGCGGATCGGACTGTATCAATTATCAGTTTAGAGTTCTCATCATTGTATGTATCCTTTGAGGCTCTACAACACATCGTGAAACACCGATACCGTGGATTTAATTTACGATGAATTTCAAAGTGAAAATTGCGACTAACTGCGACTTTCTTTTATTGTACAGGGACTACTGCAATAAGATGGTAACCCCACTTTCCAGTAATTTGAGTAAAACAATAAAAAAAAACAACGAAAAACCAATCATGATCAAATCATTGTTTGAAATGTACTATAAATTTGTGGTCGGATAATATACGCAGAAATAAATTGATTTATACGTAACTTTAACCAAATCCTGATCCGAAGGAAAGATATTATCAAAATTAAAGAATAAACTTGAAACTTGTAATCCGAAATGTTCCAGAAAACGATAGTCATCTTGCCCACAGACGTATCAATTCATAGGAATCTTACTTCGTATGTTTCCATATTCATTCATTAAAAATATTTAACATGAAACTTGTTAATGAGATAACTGTTGCATATTATCAGTAAATATTTTGTTACATATTTTCTATCGAAAAAGCGCGTTATTTTACGATTCTCGTTATAATTTAATACTACGCCAATAGCACCGAAGTAGTGTCGGACAGTGACTAGCCAGCCAGTAGATATAACGTCTACAGATGTCTTTGAAAATGGAGTTCTATGAAGACATAATGACATCGAGCAACTGAGAGGAGACATTCTTTAAACTAAAGGTTATCCAAGCACTTCTCTTGGTACTTTATAAATGCATCAAAAGAAGGTAAAGCTTATGTAACATCTTCTAACAAAGGAGAAGTGGAAGTGACTCGTTTAAAAAGCAATGTGGGCTCATATCAGATAAGGTCAAAACCGTAGTTCTTCAGAAACGTGTTCTTTTCGAGATACCCTTACAAAATGTTGCACGAGGATTCTCTACAATGACGAAATGGTAACCTTTTTAAAAATTAAATTTTTTAATCATATAAATTGCTTTTTAGTTCTAATTCCAATTGCTTTTGGTTCTTGATTTTACCTAAATATTTTTTATCTTGGTAATAGTTATCTAATTTACAATTTACAATTAAATTTTATACAAATACATTTTACAATTTCATCTTCTTTGTATCACTTATCTTTCAAACTTTCTTTTGTCCGCCATTGTATACAGGATTGCTCAATTTTCATTGTCGAACTTGGATTTTTACGTATAAAAGGAGAATTCATTTTGTATGCACGGAAAAATTGAAAAGCCGTTATTGAAATTTCGAATGATCGGTAGCTTTTGGAAAACTAAATAGATGAATGAAAATGTGTACTAAATTTATTTATCTACTTAACTTTTCTTACGGTACAGAAAATCAAGATCAATTTCTACCGAAGCATCTAAACACGTCCAAAGAAACCAACATCAAACACGGCGTCTCGTAACTTTGCACCTTCGACAAGTAAACTTTGAAAGTCTCAACCGTCGTTGCTGCAAGGTTGGCACTACCAGCAAAGGTATCACACACACGTAGAAACACAGGCTGGAAACAGAGCGATGTGCTCGGCTGTTAAATACGTCCGTTCTCTACAGAATTGCACGACATCCCAAAGACGTTGAATAAATTATGAAGCATTATCCTTCGTAATACCGCAGCGATAGCGTGACGCGACGATGTTCTCGATGCACTGCATGTTAACTTAATGAAATACAGCTGATTCCTCTAAAGGAAATAGCTTCGTATCGATCGGATTTGAAGATGATCAATAAATGCAGGAAATCTGTACAAAACAATATATTTCAGTTTTTTGGCCTGTGATTTTTTATTTCATAAAAATGATCGTGTAATAAAAAATCGTATTTATTAACTCTGCACGATTTCCCAATTTTTCTACATTTTAATATCGATATAAACTTGCATCTAATTAATATGTAAATATAATAAATACAACAACGCGCGGATACTTTTTGTAACCATTGTAGTTACTTCTCCTATCGTAGACTTCAGAACAGGAAATACATATTTACCCGTGCGTTGTCGTAAGAACGATGAATCTCAACAATTTATATCTTCCAGTGTATCCTTATGACATATGGGCTCAATAGCTAAATCTTCCCTGAAATCTTGCCTTCTTTTCCATGTGAAACGTTAAAGCTGCAAGTTCACCGCCGCTCAGCGAAATATAGCAGAAAGAAGAAACTTAGAAAATAAGGCGTCTGATAAAAAGGAGCACTTTGAACGCGATCGAAAAGCATCCTAACGAAAGTTCGCGTCATCGAATTTCTTCGTTGAAAACTTCTCTCGATGGAGCTAATTAGCGGATCGCGTTTCCTATATTTATAGCTGAACCGATGTAGTACTTGGCGGAGCGACGATCTTCGTAGCAGCTCGTATATCATTGCGGCCTGAATGCGCCGATAGCTCGTCGAGTATCATGGAGATGAGACACGGAAGGAGAGACAGAGAGAGATAGAGAGAGAGGGCTATATATCCGCAAATTATTGAGCCGGTTGGTTGGCTTTCGAGTCGTATGGCTTGATTGAACTCGGCAGCAACGCACACGAGATCGTTAGACGATGGCCTGAGTATCGATTCTGCCTCGCGATCGAGCCTACAGTGTTGCGTATTGTCGCGTGCACCGACTGGTCTCTCCATCTCTCTCTCTTTCTCTCTCTCGTGTCACGCGGCTAACACCGTGACACATCGTTCTCTTGCTCGTTCTCGAAAACGGGACCAGGTAGATAGTAGGGAGCCTCGACGTGACGAAGTCACCTCACTGGTGTTAATCACGATTGATTGCTGTGTTTTGGGACGCGTGTAACTTTCGTTGTCGTTCGAGTATTTGATAGAGAGACTGGTAACCAGACTACGGATTTTTATGTAAATTCATATTTTCGAAAATATTCTTAAAAAGAAGTAGAACCTTGATGGAGAATCGTTTGGCTTGATCAACTGAATTGGGTCTATCTGCAAGAGACGCGGAGAGATCATCGTGCAATCGATCATTGTGCATTCTCCTCACACGAACAGCGGAGGGATACCGATTACCATACTACGAAACCACGACGAAGCTATCACACGACACACGAGGAAGGATAAGCAGTTTGCGGAACCGTGCGTTTACCTGTAGCGAGACCACGAAGCTGCTGTTTAAACGCTCTGATCGACGACTGTAGATCTACGACGATTGATCGAAGCACAAGTAGAAGAATTAATAGAGCGTTAAATTGTGCATTGATGAAAAAATGGCCCATCTGTGAAATATAATATTTTAACTCAAGTTTTTATGCTTAAGAGAAAAAAGACAGTACAGAATAATTCCAGAACTGGACGAGATAGATCGTGAAGAAAATTTTGAAATACAACTGAAACTGACAGGTGCTATTACTATAACGTATCATAGCAAAGCTCAACATCTTCTTTGATTAATTTCCATTCGTAATAGGAAACTTCTTTATTATGAAAATCTATATTATGAAGTATAATAGAAATGTAAGTCTTCCTCTATATTATGAAATTGAATGGTAAACTCGGATAATACGCGTAAGAGTAAATCATGATATTTCTAGGCAAATGCATCTAATATTAATGCGAACCAGATCTGAAAATCTAATGCTGACCTATTAACGAAACGCAAGTCATATCAGCATAAATATGAAAATATTGAAATATTTTTGTCTGCGAGTAGAAAGTTCTGTCGTTATCTGAAAATTGATATTTTGTCCAATAGCTTCAAATCTTTTAAAGCTTAAGATTTTATTTGATAGTGTACCACCATAATCCCCGAAAGCAGTTCGTAAGTAAATAAAAGTTATATTGAAAAGACGACGTTCTGAGATTTCTAAAAGTACGATGAACAGACTATGCACATTTCAACAGTATCGTAACTGATAAAATATATAAGAAATATTATCTCATTTAATATTTGATAAGAGGAGGAGAAGAAATTTCAGTGCAAAAGATATTATAAATAAATCAAACACCTTGAAATATTTAAAAAAACGTTAATAGTAATGCTTAAATTAATATAATTGTCAATTACTTAAATTAATAGTACAGCGATTAAGAATAGATACTGTTAATAATAAAATTACATTAGCAACATCAATTCAAAGAATCTGCCTTTTTCTCATTCGGTTTTATCGTTTTCTTTTCGTTCGCTCTACGCTTCGTGCGATTCATTGTAAAATTGATAATGCGCCATGTCACGCGATTATCACATAAAACGAGCACAGCTGTATACCCGAAGCAATCACGGAAACGCGAGAAACACGATGATTCAGGAAGTGCTTTATGATACGTTTGTCGGCGATATCGATCGATATATTTCTACAGGCATGTATCAATGAAACCATATTGTGTTTTCGTCGCGTGCATTAGGTCGCAAGCTGACCACTTCGAGATACGCGATGTATAGTCCGCTAAAAGGATTTGACAAGATATAGAGAGACGAATACAGAGGTGAATTCTGCTTATCTGGTATCATCCTACTGTAGTTAGATCAATGGTACAACACACAGTATCTGACACTACTAACAGTGAATATACTATTGGCAACACGGTGATTGACACGTTTAACCTAGCCCATTTTCATCAGTCTAAAATTGGAAGCTAAACGATACTGTCAGTCATGGATTATTCAGAATGAATTATTCTATAGCACTGATTCTTATGATTCTTATAAGCCTGAGCAACGATAGTAGTTATCGGAAAAGTGCATTCACAGAATGTCGTGTCGAAATTATTTTGATTAAACGTGTATGATAATTTTCATGAAATACATGACAAATAAAACATGATCTACGGGTATGTTGCATTTGTAAATTTACATCAGTGATAATACGAGAATAATTTTGCATTCAGTAAGTGAAACGTTTTGCTCTAACGAATTGTTGTTAAGCAACACGCGTCTTTTCTATTTTCGATTTTAATGCTATTTTCTGAAACACTTCAAAGAGATGAACCTATCACTCAGCTATAAAATTCTCCCACTGTTCCTTTGTCCATAACAAAATAATTTATAACACCCGAAACTTTTCGTTTACGTAATCTTCTTCATGAAACTTTAATTAATTCGTACGAAAGTTAAATTAAGTTTAATGCTTCTCTACACCAGACTTGAGAAAAAATGACCGATACAAGGCACGAGTGAATGATCTGATATATGTTTGTATAAGTATTGTGTAGAATCTTATTAAAAACATGCAAGTGATACTTTTAAATCGTATGAAAGTAAAACTTTTAAACAGATCAAATGAAACTAACGTAACGACTGAAAATTTCACAATTAGCCTAACAGGCATAGAATTAATGTTGGTCCAACCATCTGCCATAAAATCCTCTTTAATCAAAAATCTAGCAAATCCTGGATTAAATATTTTATTAAAAGTAGAAACGTGTTGCAGCCACGAATGAATCAAACTGGAACTTACGTGATTTTCAATGATATTTGTGGAATTCAAAGCGTACTACTTCTCAATTTTTTATGAAATTTGACTAGTTCCCGCGTAAAGTTGCGCTTTTCGTATATATTTGAACGAAATAATTTAATCATATAAGGATTTATTCTATTTTGCAAATTCCAATCTCTGTTAAAAATGCCTAAATACTTCTTTTATCAACATTTTTACTGAATTATATTTGTACAAATTGATATTTTTACAAAGATTTTGATATTCTTTGTGCTTTTGCATTCGCGTTCGTCTTCGTTCATTGCTACACAATTGCGCTTGATACAAATTCATCGAACAGCACAAAATTAAACAAATGTAGTCAAATATCAATGAGTGCGCGGATTTTATTAATCAAAATGAACGATACACGTGGCATGGTATCGCAAAATCAGCGATGTAAGAAACGGAGCAGAATTTTCCACGAGATCTGGTATTATCTTCTTTTATCGTAGTCAATCGGCAGCGTCAGATTGCGGGATTGAAATCAAACCTAGCCCAGCAGCTTCCCTTTCAATAAATCAACCAATACCGGAACATCTGGCCTTCTGAAACTTCTCCCTTCCTTCCTGGTCCTTTGAACCGGAATGAAAACCTCTTGGAAGAAAGGGAGCGAAGCTTTCAGTCTGTTTAGGTACGCAGAAGCAATCATCTATCCCTGAGGCATAGAAAAGGGATCGTTAAGCGTTTCTCGAGAATTTAGCGATCATTTGCTCTCTCGTTCTTTAATACTTCGTTACACACTCGAACGAAAGGTAATTAGCTGGCCATGCAGCGCAACCCCTGGATCTTGACTTTGCTTCATCCCTCCCGTCTCGCCTCCTGCGCCAGCCACTTCTTCATCCGTGGCCTCGTTTCCCGGAAACATTAGAATTAGCCGTGAAATTAGCATATTCAGAAGTTTTGCAGTTTAACGGACGACTTGTACGCGCTCCAGACGAGCAACCTCTTGCCGGCGGTTGCACCGGATGTCTTAAAGCAGCCCCTGGTGCAAACAATGTAGTCACGCCGTCTTTCGGACGGAAAAACGCCTCTGTTCGGGCTAATTATCGCAGGTGGTAGAAAGGGATATCCAGCGGATATCCGGGTTAACGAAGAGTCGTGAACGGGCAACTTCTAACCTCCGTTTCCCTCATCGCCGCCTCCTCGCTAAGAATTCCTCCTTTTGGCGCGATTCTGCTCAACGAAATTCTTTGAAATTGTGCCGCTTCCACGAAGCAACTGGCTGAATTGCCCTTGTAACCGAGTTTCCAGTTTGCCTCTCGATTTCGAAATTTAACACTTTCCCGCTCTTCACTGCCGTTTTCCACGACCTGTTGATTATATTTCCAGCATTTCCGGGAAATATAAAATAGCAATTATATCTAATGGATGTGTATGTAGACGTGTACATATATGCCTAGATATTTTTTCCAAATTATTTAAACCACTTAGCGGTAATTGTTGTAACTAATTCAGGTCTGAAGTTTACTTATGCAAAGATCTTATCTCGTGTAATCTTGTTTGCTTGGACGTGGCTCTTTGTTAAACGTGACGTTATAATACCGTGCATTCAAACAACGGACAAGTAGCGATCCTCATAGAGCGACTATCGTTTCGAAAATTCTTGCAATGAAAAGCGTTATACCTCTAAATACGCCTAAATGTACGTTTTATATTACTCATTCTCGTTTGTTATTCCTTTACTTTTTAAACGCCTACACAAATTTCAAATCGCGAGTATTTTGAGTTTCCTGTCCCGCAGTAAAATGTCAGCATTGATTGTTTTATTTCTATTTTATTGTTAAATACAGCTATTTATATATTTTGTTAAAATCATCCCTACTATAGTAATAGTAGATTTATATATCTAATATATATCTAATATATTCTGTTCACCGAATCGTCAACTCGTTGCGAAAATCGAAACAGCCAGCAAATCGATACAACGGTACATGATTTTTCGCTCAACTTGAGAAAAATATTTATTTAGTTTTTCAATGCATTCATTTGCATGGATAAATGGCTGTATGCTTACAGAAAGAGTCATATCCCGTAGCCGTTGTTGCTATCGATCGGGAATATTCAAAAGAACAATAAAATCGGAGAAATTAAATACGAATTCACCGTTCAAATTGTGTTTCTAGAGAAAAATACTTGTTTGCCTCCAATTCAATTCGTAATTTACACAGAGAATTTTTTATAAAATTATGCGTAAAAACTCTTGCACCAGGAAGCGTTGTACATCAAATTGAAATGATTTTTGTACAAATAATTTTAATCTGGTGCAGCAATTGAGAATAACAGTTCATACGTTGCACACCATTAAAAAATATAAAAACTTCAATCGAAATGGATTGAGTCAACAATTTTTTCTTCATTGCAATTTACGTATTTCTGTTTTTAGCGAAATGTTATAAGGCGAAATCGATCTGTTACTAACGATTACAAATTTTATAATCTTCCAATATTGAAAGTCATTGAAATTGGATTCCTATTTAACAAGGTTACGTTAAAGCCGAATTTCATCGCCTGGTCTTCCGCTTCATCGAGATTTTTCCTATCAAGATGGTTCCCTGTCATTAATTAAACGCCACTTGAGAATGAGAAAAGCTTTTCCCTCCCCAAGAAGCAAAAGTTGTAGGATTATTTACTCCGACCACCACTCCCCAATAATGTCCCTACACCGTGGGCTTCGGCTGCCAGTCATGAGAACTTGCTAAATTACCTGTGTTCCGTTCAGCCATCGAATTTATTTCGTCGATACAATAATGGCAAAACTTTTCTACTCTTGGCTGTGTGTGATTGAAATATCTAGCAGAAGGAATTTTTGTAGCTTCGAGTAACTCGCAAGATATACAGACTAGACTCGCAACTTTCTGTCTAATCTTTTTCAACTCTAGCTGAAAAAGAGAAAAAGGTATAAATGGATATTAACCGATCGAGGATCAACGTTCCGTTAACGTAATAACTCATCCGTGATCTTTTCCAGCCCATCTACACGTTATTGGATTCCATTTTTTAACGTCGCGTTTATGAAAGAGAATGCCGAGGATTTGTTTGATATTTTCAGTCTTACTTTCTTCTGTCTATCTAAATTCTACAATGTTACGAAGTTTGAAGGAACTGCAGAATTTATGTACGTCAATATGCTAAATTATTCATCTTTCTTAAATTATGGAAATTATTCTTGTGCTGGAAGAAATGATAATTAATTTATAACGGGCTGTATATTAGTGAAACACGAGTAGACAGCAGTAGCTAACGTTTTTTTCAATTAATTAGATTCTCGACGAAACCATGCATATTTACGCGCGGCTGCAGCAAAGTTTCGTAGCCGGGTATGCAAAATTCAAGAGAACGCCCAGGAGTCATATCTATTTCATCGACAGGTTTCAAGCTCGTGCTGGAATTTATAACAGCGTTGAAGCTATCGCCTGTACGGAATTGGTAAAAAAAAAATATTTATATTAACGGCTTAAAGTTTACTGCTTATTACGTTTGAAAAATATGTGATATCGATCGCATGCAAAAGGGTAATATTATTTACATTTAAAAAGGAGAAATATTAATCTGATAAGGGAAGCATCGAGGTATCATTTTCAATAGAACGCACAGTGTATGAAAAGCAGCTTTGTTAAATCAAATATGTTTTCCAATGTGACAAACATTTATTCGGATGCTGTCATCATTTCGTAGAGGATCCTTCTACTTGGACTGCAAAAGGTAGTTATAAAAAGTGGCTACAAAAAGTATTTGCACGTGCCATTATTTTCCAATCAAACGTTTGCTCGCCAATATGTTTCATTTTCGCGGTATCAATTTTTTGCAATCATGTGACATCATATCGCAGAGAAGAAGATATTTGGAAAAAATGAAAAATAAGGAAAGCCGTACCTAGAGTTAACTATTCCTTTTATCCAAGTATCGTGCAATTAATTCGTACTAAAGTGAAAACAAAGCTGCACTCGCTGTGGATACGTAGTTAGTGAAAGCCCGAGGCTAAGGAAAACGAAAGAAGAAATTGTATCAAGAGCGAGCACGTCTAGAAAGGCGAGCCCGAGAAACAGGGAGCAGATTCGTTTGCCTGGATCTACAAATCTCAGTTTGGTTCAATCTTCCTTCGCGCTAACTGGACGCTGACAACGAAACGATCGTCAGAGTTACAATGGATTTCACAGCGCTTTATAATCGAACGGAGGTAATCGCCGCCTCTATTCCAAGTGCAATTACTGGCCACTGTTCGAACGTCTCCAAAGCCTGCAATTAAACTTTATCTTTAATCGATGTAACCCTGGGATAACGATCCTTTACAGATTTCGTCCAGCTTTGTAAGTTAAACTCAAGGAATCGGGATATTAATTGTCAACTGGAATGTTCGAACGTGAAGCCAGATTTCGTGGATGCGATAGTAAAACGTCAGCGAAGAAATACCATTGACGCAGGAGGAAGATGTCAAATATGATCGTGAAACTTTGGAAAATTTGAAACACGCGAAAATACGAATTTCAAAAACTCGACAGAGGTCTGTTCTCTCTCTGTTCGATGGTTTAATTTATATTAGCTCCATTTATGCGAGCATACAGTCCCTTTTACAGAGAAACCGTGAGAGAAAAAATTCTATTGAAAAGTTTTATTCCGATTTTCAATTTCCTGCCCTTTGAACTTCCTGTTTCGTATGTAAATCAAAAATGTACTTAAAAAGAGAAAGAGAACTGAACGGTAGGGCACAGTCTTTATCGAATAATAATACTCGTTTTATTTGAAAGAAGATATTATGAAAGCAAATGAATGAATGAACATTTTTTAAACATTATATTTTCCGTGATTCTGTATTTATTTCACTCTCTCGAGCGAATTAATTACTTACTTAATATGTATTAAATCTTCTTTTCGTGTTTATGGTTTTAATTACTACTTAACGAGTTTCTCGCTTCCTGTGTTTCGAAGAAGATCGCGACTCACTCCCCTAAAACGTGCAATGAATTTTTAAATAGTCTCCTTTTAGATTCTCGAAACTAAACGTACACGTTTCTTTGCTTTTGTATAACACGTAACTAGACTGCGGATTTTTATGCTTTTGTAGAAAATTTGAAATTGCAAAATTGCACGGAACACACGTAACGCGGAAAAATGTATAAAATATCCAGAATATAGTGCTTGCTATGATATTTTCTAGGTGAAATAATTTTTTACCAAGGCTCTAGCCTTTTTCACTCTTTAAAGTACGAACGTGTGTGAAAGTCCGCGGTCTACATATAATGTTTCACACTTTATCAATACACGTCTTTCGTTACAAAATTTATACTTAATAATTAAATATTCCAAATCGAATAAAAAAGAGGGGAGATAGGAAACACGAATGGGAAGAATGGAAGGAATGAAATGAAAATACAGCTGACAATCGAATATTTTGCATCGTTTAACTCGAACTACGTCCAACGGTTCGCAAAGCAGAAAACAATCCGTAGACTCTGTGCAACGTAGCGAATATAACGTACACGGTGTTTTACACATTTCGCCAATAGCAACGGTTCCGTTGTAATTAAACGACGGTTCTTCGTAATTGAACGACAATGAATAATGCCACGTGGAATAGAGCAACGTGTCTTTGCGGTAATGACGCTAGTCCGCAGCCGAGGATCGCGTGTAATAAGTTAATTGCACTAATTACTCGTAACTCAACTTGAAATTGCTTCGATGTAATAACGAAATTTTCTACGATGAAACGCTCCTAGTCGGTTATCATCCGCAAACTTACGTGGCACGCTTGCACTTCGTTGAATAAATTTGCTGACCGTTAATTTCAATGTTTTCGGAGTTAGCGTTAAACAAATTTGATATTTGATCAAACAACGTTGTTGACTAGTCCACCGCATTTTCTTTGAGTGTCTCTCTTGTTCGTTGCGAGGCATTACAATTTAATTAGAATTACGAGGCATCGTAATTTAGTTATTAATGATAAAAAGGCAAACGTTCCATTAATTACCTAGAAAGATTATTTGATTAATTATGTAGACCGTGTCGCATTAAATCATAAAATGTACAAAATGTCACTTCTTCAAATGAAACTTTTTCTTGTTGTGATTTGTTTTATTTAGAGAACGCTCACTACGAGTACAATTTAAGATAAACGTAATTATGCTTTCTTGCTGTATCGCGGAATACAAGATGAAAGTTCGCTTGGAATAAAAATGTAATTCTTCTTGAGTTATTTTTGGAAAAAGCAAGTAGAACGACGCCATCTAAGAAACTTAATACGAAGACGAGAATATTTTCTTTCAAATTTGGTATTACTAACGATGCTTAGAAGTACATGGTCAACACTCAAACGGGAGGAGAAACTTATGGTATATCGCCAGAGGCTTTCTTTTCAGCTCGACAAAAGGTTAAAATTTACTGTTTCTTTTCGCGAACTATCCAGTTTGAAAGAAACTGCAAGAAACTTTAGACATAAACGGGAACCTCAGAATTAAGTCGATAATTGATAAAGTTACATAACGTATCGATCAATAAATTTCCATAGTTAACAACTCCTAATTAAATTTGCAAAATGTTTCGTGGAATTCAAATTTCTTTAATACCTGGATGTTGCGAAGAATTTTCGTTTCGTGATTTATCTCATTTGGAAATCGACGACAGCTCTCTTGGAAAATATCGATTGTAAAATTGTTGTCTACGCTATTTTAAGTATTACACCAGCGGTTTCCAATCTTTATGCTACTACGTCTCCACGAAAAAAAATATTTTTTCGTGCCTCCCTACCACTTATTTTTTTAATAAATATAATAATATAGATACGTTTTAAATAATAAAAAATTATTACAAAAAAAACTGGAAACTACAATTAACAGAATAATAACAAGGCTGTAACATATACGTGTATTACGATGTGAAGTTTTATTTATTGGTAGATATTATGGTATGGAAATTAATATTTTATTAAAAAATTTTGGCGCCTCCCAGGTTGGAAACCGCTGAGTTACAATATCAATTTTGATATAAATAATTTCAAGAAAACTCCATAATCAGATTTAATGAGGAGGCAGTTTTGGTAATACGCAACTGGTTGATAGGATACCGTACTTTCGTATTTTAAAATTGTTTTTATGCGAGGAGCACATATATACGTCTTCGCGTAGCAAACATATATTTTTTAAGTAAAAAAATCTCGTGCCATGATCCTGGTTAAGGAGCATGAAAAACAAATAAGTAGCGCAAAGAAAAGCAAAGAAAAGGCGGTTTGAGACGGAGGGCAAAGGGCAAGAGAGGAAGAGAGAAATTTATCACGTACAGATGTCTGCGAAGATACATCAGGATAATGAGATCCGTGCTCCTTTCTCTGCCATAAACTTGTAAAAAAAAACTCGACGCCGTAACAATGTCCCCTGGTCCACGAGCGATCCATCCTCGTTCCTTCTTTTTACGACGGATTCGAAGAGGCTCGGTGTCGGTGGGTAACGAGTGACAGTAGTTCCTTACGGCAGCGCTCAGGTTCAAGAACTTCGTGAGGGAAACGTCGTCGCCGACCTTGCAGCACAGACTGTCCAGCGTCCAGTAACGTTTCCGCATTTTTACGAGTGTCTACTGTCGACCAGATTGCGATCGATCGCACGTTGACAGAGGAATTCATGACCCTAAGTCTGTGTGAGAAAAGCAGAAAATACTGGAATCTCTTTGTACCACTGAACTAAATTTAGTTAGCAAAAGTTTGGAAGCCATAGGATTGCAAGTTATCGATGTTGATAGAAATCAATGAATATTAAATTTAATAACAAGTTAGGTTTAATAACAAATAACCTGTTTACGATTATCGAACAGCTAAAAAAATTCACCAAATGTCCAAATTGGACAAATTGTGAATTGAAATTATTAAATAAAAAAAAAAAAAATTCGGGAAGAACTTATTGGGAAAACAACCTATTCTCGAGTTAATCTATCTTACAATGGACGTTTCCTTAAATAGATGATATCTCCCTTACCTGAGGATGTCTGCTTCTCGAGTTCAAATATTTCAAACGTTGTCTTCAAGACGACCTATCGTCCAGTTAAAAATATCTGCCGTGCATCGATGCAGGAATTTATAAATCAAGCTCAACGCGATGCGAGCGATGCGACGACGTTTCTGTCCAACCCATGTACTTACTTCAACTGACTGGTGTCGCTCCAATGTACATTCTGTAAACTTTTGTTGATTGACGCGCTTCTAGCTCGGTTTAAGCGTATAAAAGCGGTACAGCAGAAGGAATTTATACGTATATTATACTTAACTCAGGTTATCGATTTTCTAACTCACTGGAGACTGAATGTTCTGTAGAAAAAATACCCAACCACCATTGACCGTTCAAAACCAGTCGATCAACTAATCATGCATCAAATATTTAGGCACTGTACCAGGTTACAAATTCACACTGAGACTAGCGATTTAGGATCGTCTGAACGAAACTGCAAAAACTATACACATTCCTATACTCTACTAATCGTAAAGGGTAGCTCCTCCGCCCTTCGAGTACAAAAAACATTACTGTACAAAGCTTGCACAAGGTCAGTCCTAGTCTGTGGCGTGTAAACCCAAGGGACGGCGGTCAGAACCTACAGTTGCAATGCGCAAAGGATTCAGGAAACAGATTTCTGAGAATAATCCTGGATACTGGCAGACACTATGGCACAAGAAAAGTATCCGAAGAAACAGAAATGACAGGTCTCGTGACATACGTAGAAGAACTGACGCGCGAGATACTGAATAAAAGTCATGGCAACTCACTAGTACGTCAAATACATAGCGCGATATAATATACACGAAATTCCACCGAGAAACAGAAAATCTGTCTCTCAACTATCTAAGTCCGTAACCCCAATGGAATAGATGTCGTGCTGACGGATTCTTGAAACTTTCCCCTTGCCACTAGTCGTGCATTCGCAAGAAACCATTAACCGACAACCGAGCATAATCTTGCAGTTAGAGGTTTAGAGCAGGTATTAAGGCGAGCACAACTGTTCCCGATACTGCGTGAAAAACGCGCATTGAGAAGCCGAAAAGAGATTTATGCGTTACGTAAGAGGCTTTTTTGGAAACTTTCTGGTAATACCGCGTACTTGCTGTCGCTACGATAAGTCGGCTAAGGCTCGATGCGGACGAACAGTTTGTGGTAAATCGCCGCAGTGGCAGCGGGTTGGAAGAGCGAGGAAACGTAGGTATCCTTCTTTTATGAGACAGAAGAACCTTATTTCTTCGTTCTTGCAACGGTACCGCAGCGGTGTCGTACGGTAAAATGTCACTTGTCCGCAGCGAGCCTAACCGTGAACGCACGCGAGCCACATTTTATCGCGTGATACCGCTGCGATCGTATGTTCGTCTTTGTTGTCCCTGGTAGGAAAACAAAGAAAGATATATGGTCGCAGCGATATCACACGGTAACATGTCGATCTTCTGCATCTGACCTAAGGCTGATGACAGGTGTGGTTGTTAATCTTTGTTACCGATAGAATAGTATTTATGCATTAGCAGTCTGTACCAAGCACGATTATCAATTCGCTGCTATAAAATGCAGGAACAATTATACGACGGTTCACTAAGCTAAACATACGCCTTACCTCTGACTCGCTCTAGCCTCCGTGATAACTTCAAGCCGAGAGAAGTTCATGCATTCTCGAGTAGATTTATTTTCGAATCGACGTTATATCCGAATTCTGTTTAAGCCAGCATCCATTCGTGGTTCGTTCGAATCCATTTGTGGTAGTATACCGGCTCCAGTTAACTAGGAAGACTGTGCACGTTCGTGAGTCAATCAACTTCTCTGAGATTATCTCTACGAGTTCTATACTGTTAACCGCAAACTTATACCAGCCATGTTGCGCACATTCTACGGTCGAATCTTCTCCAGGCATACATACGAGTTACTAATCTAGTTAGATAAGAGAAGGTGGTTGCAGGTACGTTGCAGCAAACAAACATACACTTGCAATTAATCTACGAGTATCCTATTGGGTTGTAACATACACTTGTTCTGTTTTCCGACATGTTTATATCATATACAATGGGGGAAAACAAGTGTACAAGTGATGGAAATAGGTATCAGTGAAGTTTAGTCGAACCAGCTTTGATGACAAAATGAATAAAATTTTATAAGTTTTATGAATTACAAGTTACCTAATCAACTTATTTGATATAAAATTAGAGTATGTATTTGTGTTATACATTTAGCATGACGATTAACGTTCAATCATAGTACGTATTTAATATAAAAGTATAGTACCTATGTGGTATGCGTGTACAATATTATATTAGTGTACAACATAAAAGTGTAGTACCTATGTAGTATGCGTGTACAATACTATATTAATGTACAACATGAAAGTGTCGTACCTATGTGATATGTGTGTACAATACTATATTAGTGTACAACATAAAAGTGTCGTACCTATGTGATATGTGTGTACAATACTATATTAGTGTACAACATAAAAGTGTCGTACCTATGTGATATGTGTGTACAATACTATATTAGTATACAACATGAAAGTGTCGTACCTATGTGATATGTGTGTACAATACTATATTAGTGTACAACATAAAAGTGTCGTACCTATGTGATATGTGTGTACAATACTATATTAGTGTACAACATGAAAGTGTAGTACCTATGTAGTATGTGTGTACAACATTATATAGTACAATATTAGTTGTTCGAAAAGCGTCTTTCTTTTACAGGCACGTCTTTTACAACAACGCATCTTTATACAAACATGAAACCTAATCCGTCGAACGTTGTGATCTTTATTTTGATAGAACAAAATGGATCATATGTAATTCGATAAAATAATATAAAACGAAAAATGTTGTGCATCCATTATTTCCTTATAAAACGAAAGAAATTTTTCGGACGACCTAATAATATAATACGTGGCATAAAGAGGAGTCGATAGTATTGCGAACGATTTGCGCTTACTGTGTTTTCTATGTAATTCTATTTCTACGTGGAAAATGCATTCCTCTCCAAAAGTACAGCGAAATAGTCGTCAATAGTTTACACAGACGAGCAATCAATGGACGACACTTCCTCGCGCGGATTAATAACATTTCGGCCGGAACAAGGAAATTTCGGATGTCGAACTGCTAACAGGTCCATCGACAAATTGCTTATTTGCGTCAAATGCCCCGGGACGTTCAGTACAGGTCCGATTGCAATGCAATTCCGTCTACCCTCGATATAATGCTCTGTGTCTATACGTGCCAAAGAGGGTTATTGAATTAACTGCTTCTAACTTTGAAAGCTCCGGCGTAATTCACTTCCACCATCCACAGAAACTCATTGAAATACTTAAATACCTATCTCCCGCGATACCGTTACAATGAAAATCTGATTAGCTGCAGAGAATATAATAATTCACCGACGATTATTTCTTATCAACGACCATGCTGATTATAAAAATACAAGTCTATATCTTCAATGAATTTCTGAATTTCATATCAATTGGTAACTAAAAGAAGGTACTCCATTAGATTGTTTGGGATATATGTTAAGAGAGTTGAGAAAATTTTGATTAGATCTTTGCCATTTATAACGTGAGATTTTTATCACGATACTGGACATATGAGTTTTTCACATAATTAAAATTTCAAAAGTTTCCGCCCACTCTGATGACTCTAGAAACAAACGAAGCGATATGTAGCTTGGATGTATCAATTTATGCGTCAATGTATCTACCGCGTCTTAATTATGACAATTAAATTGTCCAAACTTTTGTTCCGATCTCACTTATTCTTTAAATTATTCCAGGAATAAATGAATGATTTATAATCCAATTAGTCTAATGGCCAGCAAATATAAAGTATATTTCGTATAAATGAATCACCGAGTTTCTCTATATGCGTATTTATACCATGTTGCTTAAAACACGACACGACCTCGGTGTATAATCGAGAATGTTAGTAAATTCTTGTAAAAGAGGTTCACAGAATTTGTAACATAGGAAAGCATAAACCCCGTACACATTCATTCTTCCACGAATCCAATCAGCTTTCGGTTTAAGAGACTTTCGAGACGAACGTAAAAACTTGTCAGACATTTCTACGTATCTCTATAGCAAACAACAGGCACATATAACTCCGGTCGAAATCGATTTCAACCTCAAATCCTTCCTCAATTACGAGTGGAACGAATGCCAAACTTTGTCTATTTTAAAAAATTCCAGCTCGAAATTCGGTAGCCGTTCACCTAGATTAAGTTTCCACAAGACTGGCACGAGATGAAACTCGAAGAGCAAAACGGTCGGATTAGCATGTTTCGATTATTCAATGTCGAATGAGATGATATGTTCTTTTTTTTTTTTTTGGAAACGAAAGGAGATTGAATTTACAAAAATGTAAAATATGAAATGAGGAGAAGGGCCGAATCAATGTGCCACGCTCTGTAATCAACGGTTTTTCAATTACGAATTTTATACATGCTTGCAGGAAATTGTTATAAAATTAAGTTTCACGAGAATGCGATAGAATTGCATACATGAAATGCAAAACAGTTTCTCATGTACAGAGAACCTTCCCGTACCAGAATTAATTTTTCCCGGTAACACGTAGTGCTGAAGCAAAACTGTGTGCCACACAGAGCGAAACACTGAGTTTTCTCTAGATTCACGAAATTAAATCATCAAAAACGTGCTTCTAATACGTGAAACGTGTTTACGCCGTGTAATACGCAATTTTGCGTATCCGACGGTTCCGAATAAATCATTCTGTGCCGACGTTAAGCGAAATTATAGTTTGGTTAATGAATTAAACTTCTTCTATATCGACATTTTTAATACGAGTACGATATATCAGTCATATTTCATCCTTTCTTTGTTGCAGAGCATTTCAAGGACAATAAAACAACTTTCCCTGATTTCCTGAATATTCCAAAAAAAAAATCGACTGTAATAATAGAAATATTTGTTTTTATACACATTTATTATAAAATTTCGTAAATTTAATATTGAAAATATTATATTGAATATTGTGATATTGAAATGTAGTTCGAAGAAGGCCCAGCGAATTTGAAATCTCTCATTTCTATAAAATGTGCGATAAAATAGTCTTTTTCGTCTTTCGACCAATAAGAATCAGCAACAACAAAAACGTTCCCTTTCATTTCGGGACGAGAGTCAGAGAGGAATTTCGTGTAATTCAGGCTTAAATATGTATGTAACACTTGACAGAGGGTACCTTCTGCCAGTTTGCATTCTAATGAAAGAATTTCACGGAAATAATTGCCAATCGACTAAATGGATTTCGCTACTATTCGCAAAGAGGCTGTAATTACGTAGCTTGAGGAAACTCCAGTGCTCCAGCACACCTGTCGCTAATAAAATAACATTTTATAACTCTTCCTGACGTCGGCTGCTGTTCTACTGCCTTTGGTTTAACTTCGATTAAACCAAACCGTTTTTGAATCTTTCTTCGACCGATTAACACCTGTACCCATTCTTACTCGGCTGTTTTCTTTCCGAGATTCGAAAACACGCGGCGGCTGTTTGAAGAATAGCGAGCTTTGGGAAACGTGCGACGACGTAATTGAAATCGCAAATACAATTTAAACTGTTTTTAAAGAACTATTCTCTTGGTCATAAACTTCCATGTATAATCATGGAACTGTAAGTTAATAATTTAATTAGATCGCAAATGTAAATACAATATAATTTGACGTATTTGTGGTTGCACTTCGTTCCGACATTTATTAAACATTGCAGTTGATCTTTTCAGGGGAAACTTGAAATTGTTTCAGAGCCTAGACGGTCGATCGATAATTTTCTTCCGGAAGGAAATCCTCTCGCTCACTTTCGTTTTCATTTACAATAATATACAATTTTATACTTGGAGATTATCGGAAATTTACTTCACATATCTATATATGTAATTGAAATCTCATTCTCTGATTCGAAATTACATTACGCGTCGCAAAAAGGTGGAAATAATTGCTTTCTGTGGGAAAGAACTATTTGAGAAACGAATAAATCAAACCCAGTCAAATGAAATTAACAACATCGCATTGTTCCTATAAAACTAACAATACTATGGAATTTCAGTTCTGGTAACAAATCTATCCACCGACGTTGCAACAAAACAAAATCCCCCGCGTATACGACTTAACGATAAATCTCCAGATCACTGTTAATCATAACTTCGATTCACAATGGAATTTCTTACAAAGAAACCAATATAATTCGGAAGAAACCATTAATCACGATTATTAAAGATAGATGTACGACAACTTCCATTACTAACCGAGATTTCTCATCATATGTGTACGGTGCTGTCTCTCGGGCATCTATTTCTTTGACTTCGACACGCGCTGAAACGCTTGAATAATCGTATTCGGTCACAATATCTTACGTGCACAGACAGAACCGAATCGACTCCTTGAATTAACGTTTAATCCTCTGCGGATTTTTCGCAGGAATAAAAACACCTATACTCTGATTAAAACTGTCGAACAAATGGGAAATGTGATTGCGTGTATGACGGGTAGAGAATCAGCGGTGTAATCTAGTATTTTGAACATTTTTATTCAATTACACACGTATTTCGACTGTTTAAAAAATCATCCCTTTAATCTCGTAACTAATTAAGATGTAACTTTATCATCTGTCGCGATACGGTCTCGTGACTCGAACAAATTTACCGAATCGTTTTACACTAACAAATACAGAACGCTTCTATTACTTTTCCTCAGTTGATTTTACGGAATGATAACCATATCCTGGTTACAAACCTTTAAGAGACAGTTGACGAACGTGAGAGCAGGGGACCGTACGCGTGAAACCACACTCATAGGAATATCATTTTCCTATGTATCAATTTCCCTCGCTAATATGGGGACTGACAGACTCGCGTCCTTGAGCAAGGCACACATGACGGAATGGTTCATGGTAGTGGAATTTGGAAGTCCATATATCGAGATCGTAACTGACAGGTGGCGTTCCCCCGTGGTACGCCTTAGCAGGCCCTAAGGGTCTTCTTTCCCCTCTTCTTTTTCCAATTTCCTTGCATGGTCCTGAATCTCTCGAGAGACACCAGAAGAAATAAAAGTGCGCCATCTTCTGTCCGTCTTAAAAGTTCGGCCGACCTGTCAGGAAAAGACGAGTTTATGGCTGCGACCTCGGTACGATCCGCTCGGGAGTCGAGGCAGGGCGAGCAACTCGCCCAGAGTCCGTCTTCTTCGTTGTTTGTCTTTCGTTGTTGCCCTGAAACTAGTTTCCGCTCTTCACTCACGAGCTGCGTCGTGAATTATTAGCGACTCCCTCGATCCACTTTTTAAAACGACCAGCTCGATTAACTGTTTCAACGTTCGCTGCTTGTCCATGGCTCGCGAAAGTATTCCGACACTCGTAGAAACTTTGTAGAAGCACACACAAGAATCAGCTGGCCAGGAATCGCGATTACATGCGTGAGGTTGACAGTCCTTTAATCTGAAACGTTCGGTGATCATCAGTCGTCATAGTTTCGTGTTAAAACTGTAATGAGACATGTTGGTGAAGTTTGAAGCAAATCTGAAAGTGTACATAAAAATTATAAGATATTTGTTGAGAGCATACACCTCGTAAGGATTAGAAAAATAATTGAACAATTAATTATTCTATACTTGCATTCGCAAGATAACGAAGACAATAATAGCATGAAAATTGTCAACTACGCAGCTAATTTAGATAAAAGTGGGAAATACACGGAAGTAGGAGATGCAGTAATCATTACGCGCAGAAGACAACGAAAGTTCGCGACAAGTAGCATTCTGACTGCAACACGTAATCTGTGTAGACTCAACGGACGGAAATGAACGAACATTTTCAGCCGCAAAGGAAGGAAATTGTATGTTTTGTTTAGAAGAGAAACTCCTAGCATTGCCAGAACTTGCAATTTTCTTTGGATCTTTAGCTTCCTAGCGAGCACGCGGTGAATAAAAAGCTACGATATTTCTACAAGAGCTAAATTTTTGCGTTTTGTGCGGGCGAAGTTAAGCAAAAACGTACGTGAAATCAAAGAGAAACCCGATAAAATTGGATTACTCCGAAATGAATGCAAAATTCTTGTTTGCGGATTCCTGTAACGTAAGCTGGTAATTTGCATGGAATAATGGAAATAACGAAGGAATAATTTTGCATTCCATCGCCACTTATACCGAATCAATACCATCGCTGACAACGCAACCACCTTTCATTCTGTAAATAACGTAAAAATCAGAAAATCAACAAAATAGGCATATTTTCCTTCTATCTTTTTAATTTGGATTTTCATGGAAATATGAACGTGTGACCTCAAAAAATATTCTTATCGTGCAATCGATAAAAAAGTGATACCATAACGAATAATGGTACTCAATAGAATTTATTATCTGTCTTATTATTAGTATCGACGATTCAGGGACCTATGGATGAACGCGATACGGAAAAATTCCTGAAATCGTAAAGTGGCCTGTGCATATTAAAACTGTCCTGTCCGTAGATGTCTTCAGGAGCGATGAATATTTTATTACATCATAAAATATCCCGTACGTAACAACGTTCAGTCCGGTTCCCTTTATGCTCACGATCGATAAAACTGATTCATTTGTGTCCGGTGTCGTAAATCGGGATCACGTTTCACTTTGTTAAAACGATTTGTTTCCAAACTTCACTCCGCGTTCAGCCTCCAGACAAGTTTATGGTTGTTCAACGAGAGTTCGACTGCTGGTCAGGGCGTAAGGGTGAAACAACGAAAAAAAAGGATAGGAAAAAAAACGAGATCCCGCCGACGTTTGTCTGCCAATACTTTTTGGACGTATTTATTTTATAGTTAGCGATGCACTTTCCGCTACGAATTTGTGTATTTGAGTTTGACGTTTCCGTTTTACGCGTGGATGCATTATCGGAGCGATGCTTTTGTTGTTTTCGTTTTATCTTTGGTACTTGCACGCAGTGTGTACAAAATTTGAACACGCAATTTTTTGTAAATGGTATAAGTTCGAAGAACTGGAGCTTGAACTACTCCTCTTGAATTCTTGAACATTTCAAGAAATCTACGATGTTCTGAAGTTAAAATTATGCAAGTTGAAAACAAAATGTGAGATTCCTAGACGCGAATAAATAGATTGGAAATTTAGGATTTAACACTTTGACTGTTACGCCAAAATCACATGTTTCGCTCAGGACGTCACGGGAGTATCTTTTATTATTCAAAGCATATAATGACAAAATAATAATAAATTGATGATGTAAGACAACATTCTTCCCCAATGGACCGTTTATCTTATTGGTGGTCACGGGTGACCACCGTGTCGCCTTGCTAACAGTTGATAGCGACATATTATAACAAGGATTCGTTTATTTCAACAAACCACTCGCATTCGTTATTTCGTCGTAAGCAAAACGTCCAGAATATGTTGTTGAAACATGTAGAAGATATTAGTAAACGGTATTTGCTCATTCTATAAATACTAGTAAAATATGTGCACACTTCTAACTTCAATTATATGATTATAAAGCAGTGTTTACGATTATTTTCTAAGCTGTGTTTATAATAATATTCGTAGGTTATCCCACAAAGATATGGATGCAAACACAGTGCACCGTTAGATGCAAGATTTGTTCCCTTTCTTTTTTTATTGATGTTTTAATAAAAACGTTTTTCAATGGGGCATTTTTAATTTCAAAGTATCTTCTATTTATCGGTTATATTCAAAATCCCCTAACTAAATTTTCATTCAATTTTTACAATCGTAAGAAGTTCAAGCGCTCCGGTCACCAATGACCACCGTGGCGTCACAGAAGAAACCGTGATCGGTCATATATGACCAACATGGCAGTCAAAGTGTTAAGCATTAAAAAAACCGAAAACTAGAAAATTGGCGATGTTCGAGATCGGATCTCTGATCGTTAGGAATTTTCAAATTTGCCAGCTAGAAAATTCTGAACTTAAAAATCTGTTGACTCAATGACTGCGAATGAAATGAAAGAAAGTAGTAATTAATAAAAAAAGAATCTACAAGTGTCCATTTATTTATTAGATTATAATTGGAAAATTCTAAAAATAGGAAAATTAACGTATCTCTGTAATTCCATTTCTCTAATTTCGGTTATATTTATTTATCAATATTAGGATAGAATCTGAGGAACCAGTTATTTACGATGTGTACACTGGTCTGGCCATCAACGTTCTGTTTACATGTAGCCCTAGCAGCTGAAACGTAATTTCATAGATACATACATCAGTTCCAACGATATCAACGTGAAAGGGTGAAATCGGTGAAAGAGGAAAGTAGTACTTGAATGAAATAAAAGAGGCAAAGGAGCGATAGAATAGAAGAAGAAAAGAGCACTTCGTTTAACAAAGATTCGCTTGATTCGATAACCGTAAGTCTTCGAGTCTTGTTGCTGATTCATTCATCCGTAGCAT
The DNA here is from genome assembly GCF_014825855.1 of Bombus pyrosoma. Classification (NCBI taxonomy): domain Eukaryota; kingdom Metazoa; phylum Arthropoda; class Insecta; order Hymenoptera; family Apidae; genus Bombus; species Bombus pyrosoma. Next base: position 9,532,674 of record NC_057783.1, read on the forward strand.
ATCGTTTTCCTCCTTTGACATCGCGCGAGATTTTCTTTTCGTACGCGTAAGAACGATTCTTCTTTTGTAACGAGAATTGTCTGTCACTGTTTGATTCATTATCTTGCTTTTTTCTGAAGGCGCTTAGGAAAAGGTGATTTCAATTCGAAGGTGCTTTTCGAACTGCAAAGAGGTTGGACCAATTACATAAGTCGAAATTTTCTGTTTAAATATTTAATATCGTCGCTGTATCACGCGTTCAAAATGACGATGCGAGTTGAAAATTCCGCCGATGACGATTTTACGCTTTTTGAAACGTAAAAATTCCTCCAAAAGCAATTCATCATCGAATTGCAACAGTTAACTGTACTAGAGTTGTGACTGAATTATTGGTAAGAGAAACTGTACGTAGAAATTGAGACAATTTAGTATATATACCAAAATTACAAATAAAGAAAACGTTTTAAAATGTATTTGCATTGTTGTCATTTGATTGTTGAGGATATTATTTTCAGTACGATCCTCGTAATTATATCGACCGCGATCAAATTGTTTAGCTATGACTAACGAACGATCTCTGTTTTAAATAATTAGAAGAATATACTGTGGTGATTTATGATCAAATTTTCTTTGCTAACGGAATAATTTTTTTTATGTGAGATAATTTTTATAAGATAGATTTTGTATGAAAGAAACTCTAAACCGCTGTAATTCAAATTTGGCATAAATTAACATTCTCGATATAAGTGTTAATCTAAAATTTTGACAACTATTGTTTAAATGTGATTAAAGACGCTAGAGAAGATTTCCCTAAAATTCCCAAGCTTCCGCTTCCAGCATGGTTAAATGTACACTTCCTAGCCACAGGATGTAAATTTAAATTCTGTCTGAATCATGGTTCCCAAAGTATGAGGCCATGTAAATCATTTTCCTATAGTTGTAGAGCAATTAGCATGCAAATACATTTTCATTATTAGTCTATGAGTCGGCAAAGTACTCGAAGATATGCTCCAACTTTTAGATCCTTTTCCAAATTCGCCTCTACGACTCGATTACCAATCCTCTTATTCGCTTGCTGGAATTTAAAACAACCGAGGGGAACCGTTTAAAGCAAATGCAAACATCGTAATCGAAGCTGGAAAAAGTGTACGCAACTATCTATTTAATTCGTTGATTTATTAAAAAAGAAAAAAAAGAACGCTTGGTCACGGTATTTGTTTCTTCGAAAAGAGTACAACTTCTTTTCTTACGTACATTTTACCGTAAAGACAACGAAGATACTTTAGGTATCCCGCCATACTATAAAAACAATAGAATATTACTTTGAAGGAATGAATATTTCATAAGATACCAGAAATTATTCAACAAAATGTTTTCATGAGATAACTACTTTCTCCAACATGTGAATACTTGTGAATGTGAATATTTCAGACACAATACATCGGTCTACCTACATCTATGTACATAGTCGGGTCATGTTCGGGTCTACATAGTCTCCAGCAGTGTCTCCACGTCCACGTATTATATTTTTATCTCGAATTTTGTCGACGTAAGACTTCTTCATTCGCCTTATTTAAATGCATACTTTGAAGCAACGAATTAATCTTTCCCTGAATTCCTACAATTTCCACGTGATCGGACAGGTATAATTTTGACGAGCATGATACGTGAATTAACGCGTGCAACGAGGGTATAGTTTAACTAGATTCGTTCGCGGAAATAACGTATCTGATCTGCGTGAAAGCAGCCAACAAATCAAACACCGCATATATCAGCAAGCGTACGTGAAATATTTCAGCGAAATCCTAGCTTTTGCATAGCCAGTGCCGGAGTACATAAATATTTAGCAGCGGTAAAAAAGCTACTCCCATGGCTCCGAAGTAATTCCTCCCTGGTCACTGGCTGAAAGTTGGAAACTTTGTGTCTCCAAAGCTTATTCTGCTTCCCCCGACTTCCTCGTAGGAAAGTTGCCACGCCACGAAAAGAACGGATGAACGTGCGTGAAAACGACGAGAAAACATATCTCACCGTTCAGGCAACGCGTTATAGTTATACGTATCCACTAGTCGCGTGTCCAAATCTTTCGTCGCGATCTTACTTATAGTTAGGGGCATCTAAACCTTATAAGGATTTCCCGATTTCTTCGATCGGGCACGTCTTTATTTTTCTTCCAAGAACAGATACAGTCGGGGACAAAAATAGTTGGACAGATAGGTAATGACAAAGTTTCGTTAAATACCACTTGTTTACGCAAAAATGTAAATATTGATTCCGGTTACTAATTAAATAACGTATGTACCATAAGAGGAATAAATAAAACTTAGGTATATAACGTTGATATTAGTTCGATCGAGTTTCATTGAGACCTACTTTCATCATCTGCTCACTTATTTTTATTCTTGACTGTACCTCCGTGAAACATCCGCGGGACTATCTTCCGACGAACATCAATAAAATCAAAGCCCACGGACGTCAGTTTTCGGATCCGAGCAGCAGTGGCCATCGTTTCCATTGTTTTCACCGTTCTTGGAACCATCGCGAAAGCTTCGGGGAACGAGAAGCTCCCCTTTAAGACGTGCTTCGTTCCCTACGACCACGTTTGAGGGATCGCTGGTTAAAGCTGCAAAGACTAACGCCGCCTTCTTACAAGTTCTCTATTCTTTTCAGAAATCCCTCGGTTCGTAATGGATGGAAGTTAAATTACAGATTGACCAACTTGCGACTGACTTCAAATAGTTATTCGAATAAAGCTTTTATTTTATTTGTTATTTGCTTCGTTACTTTCTCTCGAACGACATTGTTTCAAGAATAATGTATTTGAGAAATAAATTGTTCGAATATCTTACCTTATTGTATTTTGTTTGATTCGTAGATATTTGGATGAGGTTTGTTACAAAACTTACGGTTCAACTACAATTTTTTTGGAAATCAAATAAATTCATGTACAATTGAATTTGCTTCAGACGCTTTTCGATTGAAATATAAATGAAATATACTACTCATTTTATTACAAGAGAACAAAGAAAAAAAGAAAAAAGTAATTGTATTTCCCAACGAATCTGGTTCACAACGATGTTAAAGTAACCAATTTTCAACGATATGAACTGTATCACATTGACATACAACTACGGTTCACACGTCATGTGTCGCTTCTATGAATTATGCAAGCATCGGGCACCAACTCTCGCTCTCTTCTCATCCACGCGTGTTTCTCCGGCTGTACGCTCGAAAATCCGGCCAGAGTCATAAAACGAGAATGACCGGCCATGTCGTTACCTTTTATGATCGACAGAAAAGCCAACGTTGGGAATACAACTCGTCAGCAAGTAGTAAAAATTTCGCAATCTACCGATACGCAGACATCACAACCGATTCTCTGATACGCTTGACCACTATTTTTTTCAACCCTACGTTTTTCCTTTTTCTTCTTCAAAGAGAAACTTCGACGATACAAATAGTAGCTGCCAGCGATTAGTAGAAAATTGTGTTTTAGACATTGCGCGTAGAATTAAGATATCTCGTTTCTGCGAAATATAATCGGCGGTAAAAAAATAATGGAAATTTGTACGGCTGAAGTTTCGTCAAATGTGGTTTGTTTCCACAAAGGTGTAAATATTAAATTCAATTATTTACTGAATAATCTACGTACTATAAGGCTATACAGGATGTGGCTTGTGAAAAAATAAGGGAAAATATAGAAGTACATTTTTCCTCCGAGGCTTAGTCTTCGGGAAACTTAGGTTTGAAAATTTGTGAACTCAGACTTGGCTAATTCCGGATGTGAAAATAAGTAAAAAATGTGAAATAAGATTTTTCCGTTTAAGGCTTCATTTTCAAGGAAATTCAAATTCCTTTTTTACTCGGAAACGAAGCGTCTTTTGAAAAAATGTTATTCCACAGTTTCGACCAATTTTTACGAATAGAACCATCAGCTACTTGATCAATCTTCACACTCGATTTTCTTAAAAACTAAACCTCGAACGGAACAATTTTACTCTGTACATTTTTCTTATTTTCTTTACAAGCAATTGCTTCTCATCCGCTTGACATGTTACTCGGAAACACCCTGTATAGTGAAAAGAACGTAAATAAATACATTCCGGTATATACAGGTCTTTTTTAATATAACGCTTCACGGAACAACTCTTTAATAATAAACAATGAATCTCTTTTAAGGTAACAGTTCAGAATGACTCTTCTGGATCTGGCTTTCGTGACATCTGATCAATATCTGCTTTTCTTATTTTTATCCTCTCGCTTTCCTAGTGACGATCCCGAACCATCTTCAAATTGATAACAGAAATACCCTGAACCATATTCAATTTGGAAATGTTTCGAATCAAATTGAACACTTAAATTGCATCGGTACCTGCCTCCATTACCTGTCCACTTACTTTTATCTCGTACTGTATATGGTTGCACCAAGTATCTCGCAGATTCTGCGCATTTTGAAATCTATTTCGAACGTTGCCAATATATTCACAATAGTCGAGTCTCATAACAGTGGCAATGGAATTTCAAAATGTTTCGTATGAATACCTTCTATATTCATAATATATTCGTAAAAGGTTTCTACAAGCGTTCGATTACTTTGCGCACTACCTCGCTGGTAGCTAGCCTTGCGACACGAAAATGGAGGTAAAGCCGAAAGTTCACAACGTCGCTATCTTTGAAAAATACCGACTGTCCAAGCGACGAGCTGAGATTAATAATAATAGGCGAGTCGACTTCGTTTGATAAAGAACAAAGGACACTGAGAAAGCTGGAATAGTTTTGATGGGAACGAATGGAACAATGGTACAGGGGACCCTTCAACTTTCTACAGAAGATGATGTAAAATTGTGCGCCATCTTTAAGTCGCGCAACTTCGTAATGTCAACTATCGAGGAAAGAAAAGGGTAAATTCGTCGAGAATAGAGGGGAAACTAAAATCTACGTTAAATGAATTTACTAAGATACGTGTTTCCTCGTAATCGGCAAGAATGTTGTTCAATTCTGAGTACGATATAATAGAATTACAGTGATTTCTGTAATTACTGCAAGCGCTGGCTGGACGTTTCATTGAAACAAAAAACAATTGAAGCTATATGAGAAACGCAATTAAATTTTCCAAAAACATTAATCTGTGTTGGAAAATTGAACTGCAGTGGTAGAGTAGCAATTTTGTCGTTGATAATCGAGAAGCCGATACAAATGGGAGAAGAGAAAAAACACCAGAACTTGGTAATCAACAAAACGGAATTACCTTAGTTATTTAAACATACTAATTAAAAAAGGCGCATTGCGTCGCTATCTCAGACATAATATACTTACGATCGTCGATTCGCTTAAGGTATTATTAAGAAAGTATTACAAAGGAATCTCTTCGTTATCACCCGCGAAGACTAAAACTATGTACAAAGAAAGTTTCTGATTAAGAAACGACTGAGCTAACGGCGCAAACATTCGCCGCTGAACGAGCAGGCTATTTGAGAAAATAGGAGAAAACGAAGCGGCGGATAGAATTCGCGTTGCCGGCGACCAACGAAATACCTTCGTTTCCTAAGATAAAACGATTATAATTTGGGGCGGCAGTTATGATCGCACAAGTGCCACCAGTATCGCGCGAAACCGTGAAAATCTCGAGCGGAAATTCCGGTCGTCGCCGAAAATTTCGCGAATTCCTGCTGGCTGCCGGGCGAAAAAGGGCAACAGGACGTTCATTTCCGTTAAAAGGCTTCCTTTGCCAAGCCCGCGCTCTTAATGGGTCACGGGATCCTTCCGCTGAAACAGAAGCCTCTGGTGCGAACAGCTTTGCAAATCAACCTGCAATAAAGCGTTTCTCTCTCGCCTGGACTCGAAGACGAGTTTCACCCCTGGCAACTGTAACGAGACAGAGCCTGCAAGCCGACCCTCTACCGGCGCATCCGCCGCCCCCTCTCCCTTTCGATTCGCTCGTTTTCTGAATTTCAATATATTCGGCCGAGCCGCATCCGTTAATTACCGACTTCTCGGTTTAACAAATATTTGGTGACTGTTTGCCGACCGAGCCCGAGAAAAGCCGAAGGAAGTGTCGCGCTTTGAAATTTTAATTTAACGCCTCCGCGTTCGAGCAACGACTCCCATTAATTTCGAGAGTTACACGCGGACCAGCCTTCTTCACGCTGTCGTCGTCCGCCCTTTTTGCTCTTCTCATTGTTTCCCTTTCGCGCTGGACCACGATGATAAATCGTGCCACGGCTCCGCAGAATTTTTAAACTGCGAACAGGAATTTCTGTATCGCTCACGGGTCACAGCCCCTTGTAACGATCGCTCCTTTGGAATACAAATCCTCTTGATCGGTATGCTTCGCGTAAATGTAGCGGCTCGCGATAATATTCGAACGCTCCTACGGAAACTTTTTATGTACTGTCATGCATAAAGATAAGTGGTAAATACTTGAGTAGTTGGAAAGGCGTTGTAGTTTTAATTCTCTTGGAATTACGAGAAGCGAGGGAAACATAGGTACGGAAATACTGTTTCGCGTTTTTCTTTCATTCTATGTGCATTGTAAATTATCTTTACTTGATTGCGAAGTATATCTTTTATTAAAACCTCTTCGCGAATTTAGCGAAAGATTCAGCGAATCGTTGAAACATCGCTATAAATAGATGCAACGTAACGTCGACGAATTCGATATGGAAAGGTTTTAATTTTAAATGCTTGAAAAATAAAGGATATTCAAATATTTCTATTTAATAGTTTACAGCAGATTTTGCACGTACGAAATAATATCTACGTACAAATATATATTGTCATATAATATTTTAAATATTGTATTTTTTTTATATCCTACGATATAATTATATTGTTATAAAATTGTAAAAGAAATAATATAAGTAAAAATTGGTGGCATTGCAGTGCTACAATTTCAAACATTTCTCAAAGCTTTCGTACAAATTTCATCCGCAAATACTCTGCACGCTTTAATTATACAACCTATTTACATGAATTTTATATTTTAAATAATGGAATTATATGGAAATTATTATAATACGTTAACGGAACAGAAACGGAAAATATGAAATCCAGAGACCATAATGTCCACGGAGATCGCGAGAATATTATACGTAGCTAATTTATCTGAAATATTTACGAAACATCAAGTTACCGGCGACACTTCATTTCGATGAAAGCGGATAATTTACAGTGAAATTTCAATTACGATAAAACATTGGATAACGTTAAAATATCGCGGTTTTAATTTACGCTGTTGCCGACCAGTTTAATCACTCTTTCGTACTGTGAGTTCCCTCGGTTCGACGAAAAATTACTTGATTTATCTGTTTTAACTTTCTACTCGAAAATTCCCACAACTAGTCCCTGTACGAACGAGAGTTCGTGGTTATTCCATCGCGCGCTACATTTCCAAATTTATTCTTTTTTTTTCGGTGCAAATTGCCAAAGTTCCGGTAATAATGTCATATATTTTAATATCACAATACCGCGACAGCGCATTGTTTCGAATGACATTAATATTATGTTCGTTGGACCTCTTCGGCCTTGTTTCAACGAACAAAGGCTATTCTTATCGAATAGAATAGAAGAAAAATTGCCAACTTTGCGAACAATAAGCTCTTTACCCCTTTTATCGAATACTTTTCAACTCGATAATCGTGTCAAATTACGTACTGGAAATTTGAAATTTTCTTCCGGATATGAATAATATAACTTGGATAATTTTAAGAAACATTTGATCGAATTTATTATAACAGGCCCGGTAGACACCCTGTTAACTTTATAATTATCCCGAGATATTAACTTTCAGTTTAAATTTTCGTTCAATGAAGTCTGTAGTTAGCGATTTGCGCTGATCTGTCTCCCTTGGATCTAATTTATGATATTTTATGAAAATGGAATAATACGTGGCAGACGTTGTATTCCTTTCAACAAATTTTCCCATATTATGAATAGGAAAATACAGGGCAGTATTAAAAAAAATTTCAAGTAAAAATTCCGTTTACAATTGATGAACATTTTTATACGTATTTTCTTGGTACAATCAAATAACAGCTTATTCAATAAATGATTCAGTACAAATCAGTAAGGAGTGATTGTACGTGAAAAAACAAGTCGAAAATATGAAATAAATGTTTCTCATATAACACTTCTTCTCCGAGAAAATCAAGTTTGAAAATTTCTGGAGAATATTCAAATTTAGTTAGGTATCAACTTAGGTATCAATAAAAGAATCAAGAGGAGGTTATTCTACATACGAAAATAAGTAAAAAATATAAAATAAAATTTTTCCATTTAAGGCTTCATTTCCAAGAAAATGAAGTTTCCACGCGTTTAGTTGAGAACTGATCTGGTACACACGCATGATACACTTTCAAATTTATTTTTCTCAAAGGCAAAGCGCCTTATAGAAAAGCGTTATTCTACATTTCTTTTACTTATTTTTACATACAGTTTAACCTTATTGTCGATTATTTACTACTGTTCAGTTCGTAATTTGTCAAGTCTAAGCATACTCGTCAAATTTTCAAACTCATATTCAATTTTCAAACGTATAAAAAAACATTATCCTAAATATATTTTCGGCTTACTTTTCCACGTAGAATCACCGTACATCGAAAGAAGTTAACGTGACTTTCATATCTCTCGAATTACTAAACTTACAGAAAAATTATTTGCACTTCCCGATGTCTCCCTGTTCCTATTGTCAAACAACTTTTGCAAGAGCAATTTTTTCATAACTTCATTCCATCGTAAAATATTCCATGATATCGTTAACGTTAATATTTCGTACGATAGAAAATTTTGTGCGAGTCTTCCATCGAGTGATTAACATTGTGCCAATTAAAAATAATCCTAGCTTTCTGCAATGGTGAACGGCAGTGTATTTATCGAAAGCTCCAGGGAGTGGAAGCAATTCAAACGGAAGCGGATCGATTCGTATTGGCACATTAAATTGGCAGATCAATGGAGGCCATACTTACTTGTTTGCTTTTCAATTTCCATGATAATAGGACTGAACTGCCACGAGCAATTCCTTTCCATCGGTTTACATACACTTCCTCTCCGGGGCGACAAGGGTCAAGTGTTCTGCGCTCGTTAACTATGTAACATGTTATTCGAGATTTCATTAATTCCTCGAGTGGTTAAAAGAACCAAAAGAAGCATTGTTAAACACACTACACGTTTCGTATTCGTTGAGGAGTACGTGTTTCCAGGATCCACTAACTTCAACCAGAAGAAATTTGCACATCGTCGAATCAGATGGATGAAATATTTTAAAAGAAATGTTTCAAGAACGTAACTGTTAATGTTGAATAAATTGGAAACGACTAAGCTATCGTTCACGAGTATCTGAATTTTGCTCAATTTACAGTAACGCTATTTGAATTTTGTTAATGTGTACAATTTAATGATCAATTAATAATTAGAGACTTAATGATTAGAAAGCTTAATAGCAATAGATTTCGCTGTTTAATCGTACGGAGAATACCGCGTACGTACGTTTACTGTATTTTAAATATCGCTGCTTGCATTAACGTTAGAAGTTTTATTATCAACTTACGAGAATTTTTTTAATCTAATTTGTAATTCTGAAGATAACTAAATATTTAAAATGTAAAAGGAATGTAAATATTATAATAATTATTATTACTATTATATATCATCATAAGTAAATATTATGTAATAATTGTAGATATTATGTCGTAGAATAATTGGACCAGCACATCGAAATTTTAGAATTTTCGTACGCCACAGATAAACATCTTTATATTTTCCTAGTAAAATCAAATAATACAATAAATAACTACGTATCAAATGAAATATCAATCATTCAAATAATTATATTATTAAGAGGAAAGTAACGAAGCAAATAACAAAGAAACTATGAAATTTTGTTCACTTAATTAGAACATAAAATTTCGATGTGTTAGTCTAGATCCTAAGTACGCGTTCCTTTCATATGTTATGAAATTATCTTAATTTTCGAATTACGAATTAGATTAAGATGGATGTTGTCAGTTAATAGGAAAACTTTCGACGTTGATGAAATAATTTGAACAAAGGTATATTTCGATAATGCTTGATCCTGTTCTTGGTCTACTTTTCTCATCATTGGTGTCGCTCTCGTTCCCCAGTTCATCCTCGTGTGTTCATCGAGAACACAAACACTCTTAAGGCAGCTCTAGTTTGCTCTTGTTACAAAGGTCGACAACTCGGTAGATCGAGACAGAGCGAATTGACAAAAGTATCGTTAATCGTGGACTACAGATGAAACGTTTGCAACTCGTATCGCGTTACTATTCTCCTGAGAGGTGTGCAAATGCGAGCTAGTTAAGTGCGAACGGATGGAAACATAGTGTCTGATCGGTCTGACTTGGCAAACGCGAGGATAGTAACAGTCGTTTGTTTTTCAATTTCCCATGGAATCGTCGACACAAAAATATACACCTTACACCCACCCACCCACCCACACACACGCGCGCGCAATTCTGCTTCTGTATGTGTTTCTACGTATATAGCAGAGTCATTGGCGCACACGTCCAACAGCCTTGAGGGATAACACCATTCGTTCAGGTCAGTCAGGACAGAAGAATTTTCTGCTCCGAATAACGACGCAGGATTCTGGATACTGTCGATCGACTTTCCTCGTGATAGATAGTTGCACAGGAGTCTAGATTTTCTGCTTAGTCTCCGATCAAGTAGACGTTGCTACAATCTATCTTGCAAGTAATCGTCGACTGAAAGTCGCGATAAACTTTCTTTGTCCTCCGCTTTTGCGCGTAATTATTCCAGCGAGTCCATTTTTCCACAGCGATAAAGCAGTCTTTACAGATCGTAAGATGTTTCTGTCGTGTTCTGAGATACGTTTCACGCTTTCATGAAGGATATCAGTAAGCGATGTGTGATTTTGTCAGCGATTATAATGTACAAAATAAGTGGCACAGAAATTATTGCAAGGTAAAACAGGTGTTTGCAGAACATCGAGAAAAAGTAGTGCTGTGTTAAAGTATTTAAGAAATATAAATTTAACGTAATACAGTTTTTCAATTAGGTTAAGATTCAAGTAGCAAATTTCAAACATATTACGAGTAATTCCAAAAAACAAGTGAGAAATTGCTCGCAGATTGAACTTGTGTGTAAAAAGTTTATGAAAAGATTCGTTGCTTTTTTGTAATATAGGCTGTAAAAATATACTTCTCGTAAGATACCTCGAAGCATTATAAATATATAATGGCTTTCAAATTTTGTTTAATAATTATCTAAGTGCAGTTGTTTATAATATTTATAAGAAATTTCAAGGTACAAAATATTCAATAATTTCAATAAACTTTTCTATCAACTTCGCCAAAAGTTTCTATGTGGTTTTAGCAATCGTAAGAAGAAAGTTGTTAAAACCCATGGAATGATTTGCAGGTACGAGTATACATATTTTAATTGTTTCTGTTTGAACTTGTTCATTATTATGAAAGATGATGTGTGGTTTTGTATTTAATAGATTCATTAAATTATATGTAGATTTATTATGTACGCATATTCGGTTTCTATTGGTTTACCGCGTTGTGTACACATTCAAATTAAATTTATACGATTGATAGCATTGATTGGTTATAATCTGTATGAAGTAATTGTTTATTAATAATAATTACGCACGAAATTTGAACTCATAATTGGATATGTGAGGATTAAATTGGTACAATTGTTGGAACCACAAATTCTGAAGCCATTGCAAGATTGTTATACTCATTCGTGAAAATTTTAATGTCGATATTACAAACAATCTTCTTTTTTCTAATCGTCCTAAATTAAATTCCGTTATACGTTATTCGTTTCGAAAATACAAGGAACATAATTTATAATGAAATTTTAATATTTGTTGTAACCTTGTGAATTATTGCTTTCCGATTATCTCGTTTTTTCTATGTCGAACAAATACGAGTATAATTAATTTCGTTTAATCCTATATAATCGAAATCTGGAAAATTACGTTTGACGTGTACATACAGTTATCAAATAAATTTGATCAAAATGTTCCATTTCAAACCGTTTAGTATTGGCGAGCAACACGAAAAGAAGAATATCATTTTTCTCGCGCGAACGTCTTTATCCATTCGTTTCATCGACCTGTACTACACAAATGCTACCAATCGTGTCTATTGTCGTGAAATTCGAGTGCTAACATTTGTCCTAGAGATCCTGACAAATCATCACCACGTCTAGAGTTCACGAAGGCATTGCGTTGCCAAATTAATCCTTCGAAATGGCGAGAAAGTATCGCCGGTTCCTTTCACGTATCCATCGATGACGTGGACAAACTCGAACGTCTCGCAAAGGCAGCTACCTGCGATTTGTCAGTGGCCTGGCATCGTTTCCTGACGACAAAAATAAATATACGACGTAGCTGGCAACCGAGATCCACACTCCTTTTACGTTCTATCGAATTTCCTTTACAAATCAACAGAAGCTTCGATCGAACGGATATTTTCGTCTTACGTAATACTACGCTACGTTCGTGTATTAATTATTGCGAAAACTATGTAGAGTTGAAGAGGGACTGGGTCTAATCTTGCTATGGACAAAAGGACCGCGCACAAAGCTTAGGGATTAAGAGATGAGATTTCCGCATGAAATATTTATGTAGCAAAGTCGACGCGTACATTTTTTACACGATTCTCTCTTTCTCCCCTGCAGATATTCAAAATAACGAAATTAATTGAATTTGCGGGCACATTCGTCCCTGTTTGCGGGCGGAATTTCTTTAAAACATAGAAAGAGCCAATGATTATTCGGCGAGATTACTCGTAATCCTTATTTATAGGCAGCGCGGCGTATCACGGAACTGTGGCGCCGCTAATTTCTTTAATCATGACCGTGCTGAATAATAAGTGCCACCTGTCCTTGATTGCTTTCTGCTTCGATTATCGAACCAACGATCGTATCCAGGATACGTATTTTAAAACGAAGAACGCCATCTATTCGTTATACGATCGCGCAGCTTGATTGCGAGCCGGAAGAGAGCTGATGAAATTTTTGAATTTGATAGATTTGTTGATATGCACCGTGTATATCTCGTTTTTTCGCACAAAGTACATTATAGAAGAACTAGACGTTTTAAAAGATAGTTTCAATTACCTTGAAATTATTTTGATAGCAAAAGATCTTTATACTTTTATAACTTAATTTGGGTTGAAATTATTATTCGAAAGGAAAATTTGAAAGGTGTTTCGTATTTATTAAGTTGTCCAAAAAGTTTCCTTCGTTCTATAAGGAAATAATAGACGCAGAATGTCTTTTGTTTTATATTAGTTTATTGAATCATGCACGAATATAATAATAGAAATATAACGAAATGGATCATACCTAATTCAATGAAATGATATAAAACAGAAATTGTTGTTCATCTATTATCACCTTATGAAACGAAAGAAACTTTTCGGACAACCTAATATAACGATTCGTAGTACACGAAATGTACATTGAGAAATCTTCAAATGTGCATTATAAAGTTTCTGTGTCATATTATAAGAATACTAGATATTTGTCTTCAGAATTTTCAGTGCTACTTGAATTAATATTTCTCATATTGCGATTAGTCGAATGCACAAATTTACGTTCGTCTATGTTCAATTGCAAAATACGAGAAAGATATTCGACTAGCTAATCGATGTCAATTTAGGCCATTCGTCTCGCGATACGTTTGGAGATCGAAAGAATAAAAAAATATACGACTCACAGAAAGCTCGTAGAAAGTGGACGAAGTAGCAGAGTAAAAAAGGGCCGAGTACCAGCAACTTGATGACACTGCTGCTCTGAGATAGTCGTCAGAAGGACCGCCAGGGAAGTTCATCGGGGACGTCATTAGGCAAGAACCTCCATGTCAATGGTTAAAGGTAAAAAACTGTGAAGAATCCGCAGAGAGAGAGAGAGAGAGGGAGAGAGAGTTCTCTATGTAATTATAGAGATAGGAATCTGTAATTAAAAATCAAGAACTTGAATTTTTAGACTGTATTAATTACTATACAAATATAGCAATACTTGCGAAGTGCAGTTGTGTATCACTGCACAAGCTAGTAATTTCCTAAAATAAAGATCCATAAACGCAGAAAGTTTCACGCACAAATTATTAGGTTATCCGAAAAGTTTCTTTCGTTTCATAAGGTGTTAATAGATGAACAACAATTTCTGTTTTATATTATTTTATTGAATTAGATATGATTCACTTCGTTCTATTTCTATTATTATATTCGTACATGATTCAATAAACTAATATAAAACAAAAAACATTGTGCGTCTATTATTTCCTTATAAAACGAAAGAAACTTTTCAGACAACCTAATACTTCAAACTATTAGAAGGTACAATCGTTTATTTTTACGAAGTAAACGAGGTGTGTCGGTTCTTCTCTCTGCCCATTGCATTTGTCGCTCGATGCACCAAATAACTAAACTGACTTAGCGTGAAAATATTTAACCAACAATTTTGCCGCACTTTGTACCATAGCAAAGCATCGGAAACCCGTGACACCGGCAATAAACGCACCTTCGATGCAGTAGCGCGACCGAACACGCATCGATAACGCAACATCCGCACATTTATCCGCGACAATGGTCTCGTTTATTCCAGCGGCGGTCCCAAAAACCGTGGGCTCGGTCCACCTAGCCATCGTGAGAATCGGAAATCGTCGAGCGGTCAGAATCCCCAAGCGCGGGGCACCGCGTCAAAGCCAGAAACTTGGCCGCGTTGTTCTATTATGCAACGGAAAAACCAGGAACAACAGCTGCGAGCGACGTTAGGAATAGAATTTACTATCTTTCGTCGACGAGTTCTTCCGAGGAGAAGCCGCGCGATGCTTTCTGAAATATCGATGAGACGCACACGAGCACGAAATCGCTGCTGCTGATCTTAGTTAGCTTGGTACGTTTAGACCAAGCGAGCGAATCCTCGTTTCCTCCCACTTTCATATTAACACTAGAACTATCACACCAGTCAAATTGACTTTTTATATCTTTTTTCCGCAATGATGTAATGGCTTTCGCAACGATAAGTAAAAGAATAGTATAATGAATTTTATTTTGTTTTTTATGTATCCAAACTCAGAATAATTTTGTATCAAGGCTACTTATATCAATACCAGTCAAAATGACTGGTACTTGTCAAAATGTAATTGGGTGCAGCAATCTGTTTATCGAACCCCAATTAACCAGTTTCCCCGTTTTGTACAACTTCCCGCACGTTTTTAAAATTTTTACTGCGTATCATTCAATATGATGATATCAGTTATCAGGAAAAGATCGCTGGATCGCTAGATGCTAACACTAGAAATACCACAGCAATCAAAATGACTGGTTCTACAATTTTATAAATGTGTCAACCCTCGTTTAGGGATCATGGTTCCAGATGGATTAAAAATACCAAAAATGTACTATATAACATGGAATTGCTTCTGCAAGAAAATAATAAATCAATAAGTATAAAAATATTCTATTATTACGTATTTTTTAAAGACCAGTCATTTTGACTGGTTTTGGTAGAAAAGCTTCGTGTTAACTATCGGTAGTTCTAGTGTTAACAAAATTTAGTAAAATGAAAGTACGATTACTTTCAACGTTCTTTCGTGGATGAAAAATAACATTTGAAACGGTATAAGTTCAACGTCGGTGAGACACTAACTTTTCAGAAAAGAAACTATTTTATTTTTCGTTCGTTTGTTCAGGAAAGCTGTGATAAAACTGCCAATATTGAACGCATTACGTTAACACTGCTCGGTTTCGTCTCTACGAACATTTCGTTACGTTCGTCCTGAAGACAAAGGACACTTTTAGAGCGATCGAACGCCCGATTTCCGATTCAGCGAGCAACAGCCAAACGGTGAAAGGATGCTCGTTTGCACTTTCGTTTTGCTAAATTTGACCAAAGTGAGGGAAGAACGAGGATTTCCTTTCTTCGCCTAAACGCGCCATTGCTTGCGTGACTCTGGAATTCGTTCAACCCCAAGCAGAGGGAACGATCGTCTCGTGAACATTTCATCAATGACGATAAGATGTGCAACGAATCGAGCGTTGGCTGCTGAAACAAGCGAGAACTGCCGGAACCGGATCTTCGAAATTTATTAACAGTATGGGAATGAACGCAATCGAGCGTAAACAAGATTGTACATTGCGTCCAAATGTTATATCGCTTGTAATTGTAACTAAAACAGCAACCTGACCGCTCTGTCGGATCCAGAACCTGCAATTTGTTTGTGATACCGTGCACTTGCGTGCAACAAAAATACATTAGAACGGTATTTGTTACGATGTCGAAACGGTTCTAAATCATTTTGATCGTGGAGTACATTGTGTATTTAGTTTTTGTTGTTGGTTTTTGGAAATACCGAAACTGAATATTGAATATATCGATGGCACGTGATTCAACCAGATATTTTTCAATCTGCAAAATGTAAAATGTATTGCATTGGAAATGTAAAACGGTTAACGTTGCTGATTTTTCTTCACGAGAATGGCCTGCTGTATCTTTCAATCATTGGATATAACCGCGGATATAACATGCAGGTTTGATTTCGTATTATCTTTTAATTTCTAGTTCCACAGTTGTAATTTGCGTAAAATGTGATCTTTTTTCTATCGAAAATCTGAAGACTGGCGAGTATGGAGGAAAAAATAAATCACGCAAACAGCGAACGTAAATCCTTTGAGGAAACGTATCGACTCTGACTGCGTTACATGCGTTTGTGTCACTGGAAAACATTTGACATATTTCTTCGTTAATGAAAAATACATAGTATATACCGATTGAATGCGCGAATTTCGTTTAGTAAGCGTGCAATTGCTCGATAAATTTACTTACAGAAAGCCAAAGTTTCGACTGTTATCGCAATGTTTCTAGAAAATTAATTACGCACGCTGTCAGATAAAAAAGATTTCCAATTACGTCAACTGAACGTCAACTGAAATGACCCGAACAGAGAAGTTGATTAATTCGAACGAATCTTGACGAACGACGATAACAGGAACGGGGAACAGGAAGGAAAGATAGAAAAGTGAAAAGATAGGAATGGAAGGAGCAACGTAGAAATAACAGAGAGACACAGTTAGTTCGCATGATTGTTGGCTAACCTTCGAAGCTAATCGTACGGTGTAAATGAGCTGTTTCGTTTTGCACGTTGATTGCATGTCAGCCATGGTGATAACGTTTGTATAGAGTCCCTTTATGCAGTCCAACCAGCAACGGATTCCAAGGGATTTCAGGTGCACCGTCGCTAAATTCAGCCGTGAAATTGTGGCACAACCTTTAGCCTCGTCACTGAGCTGTCACAGACAAATCACGTGATTTAGGTAAATGTGACCAAAAGCGTTGCCGTACGAATCGGTTTTGCCTTTGCCATCCGCCAATTCGATTCCAATTGAAAGTTATTAACAAGAATCGAAAGTGTTTTCATCCCCTTACTGTCCTTCTCATTCCTTTTTCCTATCTTTTTCCCCGCCAGCTTGATGACTCGCAACGATTGATACTTTATTGATACCGCACAGAGGAAATTGAAACTCGAATCACTTCGTGTATTGCTTTAATTTTCAAAAATCGATCTTCATCGCGTTTCTGCGGCGTACAACGACGTAGAATTAGAAGGAACACTAACACGCATTTGGCTAGAATTAATAGTAGATTTAAAGGTAGAACTATTTTGCCGTTGCAGGAACTCGGTTAGTTAGTGAACGTACTTTCAAAATAAAATCTTGGGAAAAAATATATATATTCGATGACTTTCCATTTTGTTTCTTGTGAAATTGTCATTTATTTTTATTAGTATTGGCTGTCACGTTTGATATTCGACGATGCAATAATTAAATTTACTCTTGGACATCAATGTCCGACTGATAGTATAGTTATTCTATTTTCGAATAACGTAATATAAATTGCTTCTTAACTGTTTGTTTTTCGTTTTCATAGCCATACCAAATAACGACTTGTCTTAAAATTAATATCTAGCATGAAATTTGTGAACATTTCTCCAGCAATTTTTGTTGTACTTTCAATCGTGCGAATGATCTTGTGACTCGTGCCACTTCTAATAAGGCACCGATATAAAGATTCTTTTCGCAGAGCCAGATTTATTCGCGCATTGTTATTATCCGGATCTTCGCTGGTCAGCTATTTCTGCAGCGAGAAGTATACGCCGTCCTGAAAATCTAATTAACCGGCTGCAATTACTGACCTCCCCCCATGTAATTAAAGTTGATTCTCATAACCACTCGACATTGCGGCAAAATACACTTTTTGATGAATTCCCGTGACTCGTGTGCGCGCGGCCGCTTCCTTTGCAGAAATTTTCATGTTTAATTGCGTAGGAAAATCCCGACTGAATGATCGACTATTAAAACCGAGCTCTCGTCTCGCTCATTCTTTTTGCAAATTTCACGCAAAACGAAATTACGCGTACGTTATTGCGTATATGATTCGTTAGTATTATTGTGTAATATCGCGGCTGTGACAAATTGCTGTAAAAAAAGAAAAAAAGAAGAAAGAAAAATTAATTCCATTTTACGCCGGCCATGATTATGAGCATTTTCCTTGGAAATAAATAATGACGTTTATAGAAATGGAAAAATAATAATTTACACGTAACATGCTGCTTTAAATAAGTGTTTTATTTATTTATTTTTCACCGTCCATCCGACGGTTTTTCAGTTACATTTCTCTTTGTCTTGCACTTACGGTTTACTTTTCCAACCATCAAGTTTAACTCTCGTACTTAACATTTAGATTTAGAAATTGCAGCTTAAACCTGATCTTGTAGCATATTCTCGCGGTAGCTAAACATGTTGCGTAAAAGATAATAAAAATATCGTATATGAAATATCGTCAGGTAAAATGATATTTCATCGAATATATTACTTCGTGTTCGTACGTTCTAAATATCTGTAAATCGATAGAATTTTAGTTTGAAAATATTGCGAGTAACAATATCGAAACTTGTGTTTAATATTTCACAGAAAACATGATTTGTTATTTACATGAGGCGTGGAGAATTCTACTTGCAAAATAACATACAACAATTTATTACTCTTATATTTGTATAATTGATATTAAAGAAAATAGATTTAAGAAATCGCAATGTCGCGAGAAATTTAGTCAACTAACTTTCAAACTTGATCGAACTAAAATTATTAAAATTAATGTATTACTGGTGTTATAAAATTCTATTAGGTTGTCCGAAAAGTTTCTTTATGAGGAAAGTTTTATGAGGAAATAATAGACGCACGACGTTTTTTGTTTTATATTATTTCGTCGAATTACGTACGATCCATTTTGTTCTGTTGAGATAAACACCGTGACATTTCATACACTTGGTTTCACGTTAGTATGAAGGTGCATTGTTGTAAAAAAAACACGTTTACGAAAGAAAGACACTTTCCAGACAACCTAGTAAATAAGTAGCAGAGAACTATTGTATCCTTCCTCTCGCAAACACAATTATCCTTCCGAATAACGCTTTACAAATTAAATAAATAACCAATAGCTCTCTTTTCTATGGAGTTGTAGCCTATGAATACAGACTTTGACCATAAAAGATACACGAAAAGTTTCTAGAAACTAAAACCATGAATTCTGGTTTCCTTCGAGCATCGATCCTGTTAAGGTATCATAAATTCGCAGGATATGCGAGGAAATTCGATATAAGAAGCGTCCGAGAATCACGCTGCTCGATTGATTCATGTCACAGGAGAGGTGACCAAGAAGGTTAGCCGGTCATCCTGGATATCACGTTCACGGAAATTCCAAGCTGGTGAGAAATTTGCGACGGACAGGTTTCAAGTATTTGGTAACCATCAAAGCTGGAAGATTTTCGAATCATTTTCTGTGTCGTATCAGTATGTTCGATAAGGTGCGAGTTCCTCTTTAAAAGTGACAAGTAAATAAAAATATGGAACAGGATAATAGGAAAAGTGGACAAAATGAAAGGATAACTTTGATAATATCGCCGAATTGGAACGTGTTAATCGCTTGTTCAAATCTTCATTATTAATATAGATTAAATTTACGAAATAAATTGATGCGTCGATCGATACAGCCTGATTTAATCTGCTCTGTCACTATAACCGAACAGCAACTTTTGCAATAATTAATCGTGAGTTGCGATGCGATTCGGTGTAAATGTTCGAAAAGTTTGAAAACGATACAATTTTAAAATCAATTAAACCGTGTAATTTTTAAATCGAGCAATTTAATAGACTTTAAGCCATAGATTTGTATAAAGACCACCGTAAGTTTTAGGTATTACGCGTGTTGCATTATCACACGAAATGTATCTCCATTTTATCCATACATTTTTCAATCCACTTCTATATCGTTGGGTTTCATCGTTTCCGTTGTAAAACACGTAGCTAACAGCAGCTTTTATTTTCTCTACGCTTGACTTTACACCACATTTCATTCGATTTTAATCATCAAAACGTTTGATTACTTATAAACGATTCGTTTTTATAGATTCGATGCGAAGATAACATCGATAGCATCGCAAATACTTGTCAGCGTTTTCAATTCCTATGAAAAATTCACTTTGCCTTCGTGACAGCCGAGCGAATTGACGAGTTAATGTACACCGCGGAATAACTAACTGGCTATCATAAATGTGTTCGGTGTGAAAATAAACGTGCGATTTTCGATCGGAGAAAAAAGGCCTGCGCTATCGCGACTACTGTATTATTAATCGCGAAACAAACAGCTTGAATTACGATCCCACAATGCTCCGGGCAGCCATTGCTCGGACATGTAACGATTTTTGCTCGTTGCAATCGACAACTCCGTTATTTAGTGTTCTCTATCTATTGATCAGTTACGAACGAAACGACCGCAATGACAAAACTAGCCCTCGAATGTTACGCTCCGGACCAGGTATCGCCAACATTTTTGATATTTATTGCATTTAATTCACGGATTACTTCGAGATACTCGATATTCCAGATCGCTCATCCACGAGTAAATACATAGTGATTCATACCTTGGTAGATCCGCTATTAAGATTTTTCTACTACGAAATAAATACCGCGTGAAATATATCACGTGATTTTATGGACAGATAAAACACAATAAATCGCCGCTTAATACTTATTTCACTTTGTTCTCTAAGAATTATCTTTGATTCGTTAACTTTGTTATACGCGTATCCTGTTTTCTAATTTTCTGACTTTGCGCTTTTCAATTCCTCCAGTTTTACGATCCACCGATTCTCCCGTACATGAAATAAATAATAGCAATAATAATTTTGTAAATTCGCTTTGCGCAACTTTTTATCATCGATAGCCTGGAAATCGAGTCAGGCGATATCGATTCGACGCGACGGGCAGAACGAAGAACGGAACCTTTGCACAGAATTAACATACAAATCCCGGCGACACTAATAAAATTTCCATCATCGCGGGCAAGGCCAGAATCTGCATAATTCGACCGCCGGTCGATATGATTCCACGAGGGAGGCGGTGTTAATAAAAACAAAATTCAAAACTGAATATTCTTCCGACAAGCGATCCGAAGCAGCTCACTATTCTCCATGAACTAAATTCCAGATTCCAGGGATCAAAAATTACAGCTAAGAAATTTTAATAAAGAAAGAAAGAAGATCACCGACGAAAATCCTAATTTTTGTTTAAACGAAAAACTGTGATTGCTATGTCTTAAAGAAATTAAAAAGAAATTTAAATAGTCGAAAAATATAAATTTTTAAGTGTTCTAGTGGCTACGAATAACCATTATAAATGATCAAAATATTTTTGGTTGCCGATAACCAATAGGTATTGACGTGAAAAATTGTTTTTGATTATCAATAACAATTATCGATGAACTTCTTTTCGGCTATCAATAACTATTATCAATGACGGAATTGTTTTTTTAGTTACCAATACTGTCAATCTGATAATTGTCATCGACGAAGGAATGGTTATCTGTAACTAAAATTATCTGATAATTTTTTTATAAGCTAAAATACTAATCCTTATACAGTATAACTTTTTAAATTTCGTTATGGCCCTTATTGAATTCGCTCGGCACACGCGTTGAAAATGGCCCGTCTTCGCCAAGCAATACCATAGGAATTACTGGCCAGATAGCCTTCACGTTCGATGTCCGTTAAGTCGTTTCATGGTAGCAGTAAAAAGCGGAATATCTTCTTTATACGTGTGACGGGGAAGTTAGCTTTTTTTCGCGTCGTCTCCTGTAAATTCGACGTGGGACAGTTTGAATTTCGTAGCGGGAGATTCGTTTCTTCTTCGTTTCTGTTTCAAATGATCTCTTTTACGTCTCGTCGTTTTCTTCCTAATGTCTCGATAACGAAATACACGAATCGGCGTTCTACGTGAAATAATCATATTGCACTGTGTGAAATAATATAATAACGTTAAACAACGACGTAGGAACGATAATGAAAATTCGGTAGATCAGAGTCAACGTAATAACTTGCCGAATAACTTATCGTTTCTCGGTAAATTAAAATGCAGCCAAATAAGACGATATGCTCGAACGTGGAATTTATTCGTTCCATTAGCAGCTATTATAATTCCAGAAGAAGCACTGGGAACTTTAATAAAAAAGTTCTGGTGTTTGATCGAAGGAGTTTGATATAAAGACACGGAAGATAGAACTTAGAGGCGTGTCGACTGAAATATGAATAAAAACTCGATCCCGTCTGATACTCGATAGGGTGAGCTGTTTTCGAAAAGTGACGTGCACAAACGGTAACTAGCTTTCTTTTGATCGTCGGAGAGCAATAGTTTCATGACGAAATCTAACGAACGGATACCGGTCCGGACGATAATAAAATCGTATCACGCTAGTTGACATCAAAGGAAATCCGGCTGTGACTTGGACACGCTTGTTTTCCAACTTTTAAAACCCCACTGCAAAAAGTCATGCTTCTCTGGAAAATGAAAATTTCCTAATGCTGTCAGAGTGAACGAATATGAAAAGCAATTAATAGGATTTGCTTATGTTACACGCAGGACAGATGTCTGGTAAAATGGTTGATTGGAGGCAGTTAACGAGAATTGAATTGACGTTGAAATATCACAGGAATATTTACATTTTCAAACGTATTTTCCGGATGAAAAATTAGCAATAAATATACTTTGACACGCGAATTTAATGTTACACGTTTATACCTGAGGAGAATCGTATTTTATGTGACATAATGGTTGTCATTAATTGTTTATAACTTCTATAACCTGATGACAGGCAATTTAATACAGATTTTTAAATATACAGCATTTTTTAAATATTTTAATTTCAACCACTTTATCATATTCGTATTTTATTCGTGTCATCAAGGTTTTTATATTTTTATTCTTACTAATTTTGTTTATCATCAAATTTTTTAAAGAAAATGAAATTTTTGGTCTTTGGCGGGTTAATAATTAGTATGTACATCTGTGTTCTAAATACTTTTGTATCATTTTTACTGCATTTTCTCCTTCTTAATATGCATTGTACGATACGTGTCATTTATCTTATTCCTTTGAGCAAAACTTATTTTTCCTCGATTCCTCGCCGCACATAAATTTTGCTGTTATTTATGGTCGTTTCTCCTGTTTTATATTCCGTTACATGAAGATTTTAACCCTTATATAACGTACAAAATTTACACCTTTTAAGAGTGCATGATTCAATCTTCTTAAAAGACTTTATGATAAATGACCTCTTTGAAATGCTAAATGATGTTACAATCATTATGCAGCGAGAACGCAGTTAAAACTTAATGTTGCAAGGTAGTTCAAACCATCCTTTTAACTATCACGTAGGCTGAAAACAATTATTCATCATAAGCCTAGAATATCAAACATTCATGAATACATTTTCTAATTTAAAAACATTCGAAGTTTCCCGTATCCCAGTTCCACGAAAGAAAATCTGAATATATTAACGTGTTACACGACACACTAAATATAACATTTATAGACTTTCGAGAATCTTTTGGAGAGTAGCTGGAGAGAAACAAATATTTTGACGATTATTTCGTTTACCAAATTTCAGATAAAGGAACAATCGAATCGTTCACTATTTGAAATTACTGTTGTTTGAAACAAATCGATATTATCTATATTTCCAGATAACAGTGCAGAAAATAAAAAGCTGAGATATTATTTCAGTTTAATGTAATTATGATAATCGGATCTCGTTACGGCGCCAATGAAATTTCAAAATACATAATACAAATACAAGTAATACAACGTACATAACATGCATAATACATATATTCACAAAAAATATATATTTTTTTTTTCTTTACAAATATTCAAGCGTGCAATACTTTCGTGAGCTACGGTATACACATTTCTTTTCCTTTAGAACGTTTCAATATATACAGCGAGACATGTTTCACCGTAAAGTTGTACAAATTCTGGCCGAGGATTAAAATAAACGTGCATTTGAAAGGGTCGCGTGCACCGGAACTTTGATACTTTAAAATGTATCTACATCGTTGGCTGGAAGTCCGCAGGAGACTGAAGAGACTTTGAACGACGACGCGTACGTGTCACGAAACCTTAAACTCCAGTGCAAGCAACAATCGCGAGTGGCGGATGGCAGGTCGATTTCGAGACATCGAGCTGACCTCAAACTCGCTTCGAATTTCTCTATTTTATATCTCTCTATAATTTTACGCTGTACTTCAACGTACTGTAACAGCCGACGTGTTTGGCGACGTCACGTATAATATAAGATACCGCGGCCAGAGAAATATACGAAAACTCTGAAAAGAAGATATACGAGGGGGATTTCTTTTCTTTGATTGTTTGAAGTCGTATCAAACATGTACGTGGGTTATTAATCAAAATAATATTAACTACGTCGCAAATAGAACGGAATCTATCGTAATAGATCGATTCATAAGCAACGTTATACTTACATATATTAGGCTATTTGGAATATACGTGTTTTTGTCAGTTGATTTATTCTCTTACATTTTGTACATTATATGTCCGACGAGATTTCAAAAGATTTATTTATCGTTTTACTTAAACGAGCCTGTTTGAATAATTATTCAAAAGTCTGTTATTGATCGATGTAGTTTGGTCGAGTAATTAGATGATTCAGCTTTGTTTTTCAAGAAGAAAGGAAGATTTTCTATTTCGATAAGAGATAAATGTTGATTATTGGAAATAAAAGTTTATAAAACCATATTATTCGTGTCTTCATTTTTACGAAATATTTTTATTACCTGATGAAATTTATATATCGATAAGGAAGACAAATTTTCCCAAAAGCAACTGAAAATCTAAACTACGGCCAAAAGCTGAAGAAATATGTCATCTAAATTACAAAATCTAAAATTTGAAGAATATTACATTGATTTAATGTCGATTTAAGGTCTCTTTTCCTTTACATGGTCCTATCTCTTTGGATGTGTACAGCAGCCCTGATATCGACATGGAAACAAGGTGAAGGATAAACTCCGTTGCGGATAGAGGAAGGGTTAAGACCGTGTCTTTGGTGTCTCAGTGAATGGACTGATCAAAAGACGACGTTGTAATTTATCCTGCCTTTCACACCGTCATGTTGTCGTAGTTATGAGTTGCGGAGTATTGTGCTGATTATAAGATATAGAGGAAAGTCTCATTTCACATCGTCGAGGATTTTACGCATTCTTATGGATTTTAGTTCTGTGCGATTCTTCAAAATTCCTTGCTTTTTGTAATGTAATAAGTACACAGATTCTTAGAACATTTGGATTGAAAATGTCGGTTGTAATTGTTAATGCGACGGAAAAATCAACGAAAGAAAAATTTTGCGATATACTATGCGTATGTATATTCTGACGTATATTTCATATCTTGTCTCGCATTTAAAACACACCAGCCCACAGTCTGGTGAACTAGTCGGTAAAATTATTCATACACGAATCTCCAACACTCGTTATGAGTACTTCAGAAGATGTAGAGAATTTCCGCAAGATTATCAAAAAATTCAATAACTAAGGAGGTTCGTAATAGAAAGGACTTTTAAGAAAGAGAAAGAGAAAAGAAGGGAAAGAAAATACCAAGATATCTGGTATTCAAATGAATGCGTGAAGCGAGCAAATCGATATGAGCGTTCTACGATAACCTCCCCTGAATTGTTGGCCAAGCAGCTCGGAAACCGCCCCTTTACTGCATCGATTCAACCATCCGAGAAAAGAAGTCACGAAGGCCAAGTGCATGAGGCCGATCAATTGCAAGGAGAGAACCGAGTCTGACCAAAGACCGTCTCAATTCCCTTCATCCGGTCTCTCTAGTTAATTAGGAAAAATCTGGCGGATCTGGTCGTAAGATCCTAAAAATCTTTCTCGAGTCCACTTAGCCGAAGGAGTAGCAATATCCCGGGAAGCTCGGCTACTCGCGAAAGTAGAATATTAGTCTTTGAAGAATAAGCCGGCAGAGTCGTGTTAGGCGGACGCAATCTGCAAATATTGCGCCACTTCCTTTAGCTCCTGTTAAAATTCTCGGATTAATAAACGGAACGAGACCCGAGACCAGGATGACGTCGATTGTGCGTTTTCCTCATCTCTTCCCATTTCCAACGGTGCCTCTAGATTCGAACCTACTCGGAAACAGAGAGAGAGAGAGAGAATCGGTGACTCCAGCTTCAACACAACTGAAACATCGTGAAAAATCAACGAGCGCCTCCCCCGTAGATTGCAAAGATTATCGTTACGAGACAGAAGCGGTCGTGAGATTTAATTTGTTCGCGTAATCGCCGTGACGACAACAACGACGATTCGGTTCGTCGCATTCAGATTCGTTTTCAGAAGAAGATTCTCTCTTCCTGTTATTGAATTTTTCTTTATAAAACAGCGCACGAACGGTATAACTGGTTCTATAGATATACAGTCGAGCGCATAAGCAAATGCGCGGTAGTGGCGAAATAGGTGTCGATGAAGTTTCTTTAAACAACGGCTGGTTATACAAAAATATAAATATTAATTTCAATTGTTTAATACGTAGATCTGCGTTGTAAAAATATATAATAAGTTGAACCGAAGTACATTTAATATAGTATAGTACTAGTTCGATTAAACTTCATTGATACCACCTGTCCACTTATTTCTGTTCTCGACTGTACTTCTGCACGAACGAAGTTCCAACTCGTCGATGGAAAATTCAAATCTTATTCAAATGCGGATGACCCGCCGTTTAGCCACGAAATTTCGCACTATCATATGGAAATACCGACGAGACGTTTGCGAATTCGAACGTTTGCCTTTCCGATAAATGGCGAAATGACGGAGGTATGTTTGTACGTATCAATGTTATTTCATGGAAAGCCAACATTTTCGTCTGAGAGACTTTGTAATAGAGTTACCGTGCCGAGATAGATTCTCGAGTATATAAGCACGAATCTTTTTTGTTTGAAGATGGAAAACGAAGTCATTTTCTTTCAGACTTCTAATTGTTCTTGTAATTTTATATTTAATACGCTTTCATATTTGTGTACAAGGTACATAAAATAAATGTAATTCGACCTGGTAAAGATGGTGTGTTTGAACTACAGAAAATCCAATGCCTATGATCTTTTTCATAAAAAGGGGGACACTGGGAAGTGTAATGAAAGCTGATATTAAATTAAAGGCTGCCATTTCAAGGCTCTAATATATATTTTATATTAAATTGATACTTTAATCAAAGTGCTATCAGGTTAAAAAAAACTCAACTGAAAGGTTTTCATTCGCGGGTAAAAGAGACATATCGTGTTACCCCATTAGATTAAAAACCTTCTTTCTCAAGAACTACAAGCTTGCAGAGTATCAAAGAAAACTGATATTTCGATACTAGCTTTAATCGATTAAATAACGTATTATCGAATTTTCAATACCAAATGTGACATAAACTTGTGAAATATGCACGTATATCGATGTATTATTTCGTATTATATCGAATAATAAATTCATCACTGTATAGATTAAAATCAAGTTTGATCTTTTGTATTTTCTTACTTTTCAACCGAATAAATCCGTATCATCAGCATGACAGCGGGATATTACAAAGTGAATGTTAGAAACTCAGTCTGTATATTCTAAAACCAAGGAATGAGAACTATCTTCTCTTAGAAAAAAATAAAAAGAAGTATCCGTCATTTAATAAGTCCAGGTTGTAAAAGACGCTTGATAAATCAAATTTGCGAATAACACTTCTACTTGGAGTAACGAATCCAGAGTACTGCTCGCATATAGGGCTTTTACACTCTGTAATATAACCTGCAAGTAACCTAATTTATGGGTGCATTAAGCTTAGTACGCTTCAAGTCAAATTCGACGCTTTGTCGTTGAAATCACAGTGTTCACAAGTTAGCCTGTTGTTGGATTCCGAAAAGGAGCCGCTCGTGTTCGACAAGAATATCGATGAGGAAACGCATAACTCGAAACAGTTTGGTGCTTTCACGAAATCTTCCTGTTAAAAGCTTAGATTAATCAACCTTTGACGATTTCTGGTTACCGGTGGTCGGAGAGCCATACAGCTATCTGGTTCAAGCATCGACAATCAATAATGAAGTAGGCATTGACAGCTGTCATTGGAATCCGCTATTTCTCTTGATAACGATAACAATAGCCAATAGAAATCACAATGCACCACGGCGATTCCTTGTCGGCTGGGATCTCATAATAGTTACTGTCATAAAAGGCTATCGTGACCGTAGGAACAATAGACTCGCAGGTGCTACTGGCGACGTTGACGTTGCCTCCATTTCCAAAGGAGTTATTGAATTTCGCTTAGCTTGTTACTACGAGGCGAACGATGACGAAATCCGTGACGTTGTGATTTTGATAAATATATTGCATAATACATTTCGACGTCAAATAAATATTCAAGAATAGTGACACGTTTATTTGAATTTAAGAGTGACTGTAGGACCTTGCTCTCAGAAATCAAGTGAATGTTAACACAGACAATGTCCGAATCCTTCTCGCGTGCTTTTCAAAATTACCTTACTTTTATTCGAGATTTAAATTGAATGTATTAATGTTTATGTAGACAGTCATAACGCTGTGTTACTAACGAACAGGTGAATTTCAAACTTGAATGTTTGAAACCATCGCATAAATTTCAACATAAAAATATGCAAAAGGTGGTGATCTTAAAATTAACATTTTGACTGCCACGTTGGTCATATATGACCGGCCACGGTTTCTCCTGTGACGCCACGGTGGTCATTGGTGATCGGAGCGCTTGAACTTCTTACGATTGTAAAAATTGAATCAAAATTTAATTAGGGCATTTTAAATATAACCGATAGATAGAAGATACTTTGAAATTAAAAATGCCCCATTGAAAAATTAAACGTTTTTATTAAAACATTAATAAAAAAAAGGGGGAACAAATCTTGCATCTAACGGTGCACTGTGTTTGCATCTATATCTTTGTGGGATAATCTATGAATATTATTATGAACACAGTTTAGAAAACAATCGTAAATGCTGCTTTATAATCATATAATTGAAGTTAGAAGTATGCACATACCTTACTAGTATTTATAGAATGAGCAAATACCGTTTATTAATATCTTCTACACGTTTCAACAATATATTCTGGACGTTTTGCTTACGACGAAATAACGAATGCGAATGGTTT
The DNA here is from genome assembly GCF_014825855.1 of Bombus pyrosoma. Classification (NCBI taxonomy): domain Eukaryota; kingdom Metazoa; phylum Arthropoda; class Insecta; order Hymenoptera; family Apidae; genus Bombus; species Bombus pyrosoma. Next base: position 9,562,220 of record NC_057783.1, read on the forward strand.
GTTGAAATAAACGGAGCCTTGCTATAATATGTCGCTATCAACTGTTAGCAAGACGACACGGTGGTCACCCGTGACCACCAATAAGATAAACGGTTCATTGGGGAAAAATGTTGTCTTACATAATCAATTTATTATTATTTTGCCATTATATGCTTTGAATAATAAAAATACTCCCGTGGCGACCTAAGCGAAACATGTGATTTCGGCGTGGTAGCCAAAGTGTTAAACATAGTTTCATTGCCCATTTGACTTTAATTCTATTAATAAATCCTACGAATAATCAGTTAATTAAGCAATTCCACAATCCTCGTGAATTAAATTTTACCTAATCGTTGTTTCTAGGCACATTTGCTCGGGATCAAAAGCTGGTGGGAGGAAATGTTTTCGGCAATCACAACATCACCAATGCACCGACGTTCGAAATGAACGTTCCACGAAACGTGACCACCGCGGTTGGCCAGACTGCTTTCCTTCACTGCAGAGTTCATCAGCTAGGTGACAAAGAGGTAAGAGGATTTACCTTTTACTTCGCGTCAGGTATAACATTCACCTGATAGCGGACAATAACGAAGAAGAATGTTCTCATCCTTTATTGCTATATTAGTTTCTTTCGTATAATACGTTTCAGCTGCCAGGTCATAATAACTTTTCTCGTGACAAACGTCCACCTTTACATTTGAATTCAAAATAAAATCTAATAAAATTCAAAATACATACGATACGAGAAGCGAGGTCTTCGTAGAAATCGATTTTTAAACTCCCGATTTTCATGAATCTTTTTGTTTCAGCGAGTTGCAGCAATTGTACGATCAAATTAATTTAACTTATTTTCTTGTTCTTTAAATATTAAGATGCTTCTTATTAAGATAATTACTACAACAGATTCTTTTCTTTAATTTCGCAAATTATACAAGTACCTGAATTTTCTAATGAAATATCTATCACACGTGCGAATATACGATAAATATCTGTAGATAGGAATATCTTCGTTTTATAAAACCCCATTAACAGATCAAAATTTTATGAACTGTTGTTCAAAATATAGTGTTTAGATAGCGTTGAGACGGTTAAGTTTCGACCATATTGCTGATTCGAACCTCGACTACTTGATGTAATATTTATGTACCATGGAAAAATCGGCGTCAAATCTAAAGGTTTAAAAATTTTTATACTTATTTTATATATTCGGTTGTCCGGAAAGTGTCTTTCTTTCGCAAACGTGTTTTTACAACAGTGCACCTTCATACAAACGTGAATCCAAGTCTGTAAAATGTCGCGGTATTTATCTCAACAGAACAAAATGAATCGTACGCAATTCGACAAAATAATATAAAACAAAAAACATTGTAAAATTTTTAGCAGATTTGTTATTAACTGTTATTGTATTTAATTTAATTATTCCCAAAATAGACTCGATTTTCCAGACTCTGATTTACCCTAAGCATTTTCGTTATTATATATATATTTATTTATTTATAGGTATATATTATATATATGTATATTATATATACATATTTCAAACGTATTTCTTTCGCTCAGCATAGAATAGAGCACTCCGCTAACAAGACGCTCACGCGTAGAATCTTGGGAATTGAAAAACAGGGGAGAAACATTCAACAGGAAAAGAAATGTTGTTTGACACAACGTTCATGAATAATTCGTCAGAAGTTTCTGAAATTTAACTTTATTCGTCGGTATTTTTCCGACTTTCTTCCAATACAATTCGTAGCACGGAGAAATATCACGCTGACTAGGGAAGAACACGCAGAGGAGAAATCGCGCACGCAACTTCGCGTACGATCAAAAAGGATCACCCTGTTGCGGCCACGAATGGCCGATCGTTTTTCAAAATCTTCGATCCGAGGCATACATTGAACGAAGCTAGGCGATTCCGAGAGGCTTCTAGGATGCCATTACCGCTCCGTGCGGTTTTCCAGCCGCGCTCGTTGATAGAATATGCATAACGCGTGTTTCAAGAAGGGAGGCGGCCTGAAAGACGGTCCGGGCGAATACATGTGCAGCCATTAAATTTTTCATTTTTTCCTGCTGTGCCAAAAAAATTATGGATATATACATGGAAGGAGAGACGTGCATGGAAAAATTCAGTAACAGGTGGAAGTATTTGGCTCGATAGTATTGATCTGCTGACTATACCGATGCTATTTTCGATGTTACACGATGCTACTGATCGATAAATAGCGTAACATCTCGTGGGTGATAAAAGTATTATGCAACGTTCTATAAAAAATGTTACGAAGCCGAGGGAATTATTTTTAAACGACACGAGCGCGTTCATGTGTCACGTTTTGCAATAATTAAGTTTTATTTCACCGAGTTCACAATTGAACTAAATTCGCATATAAGCTTCTTGTATTGGGTTGCATTAAAAAACTGTAGCGAAATTTCTGGATAAAGCGAACAGATGATGAAAACGAAAGGATTAATTAGAAGATGTTCGTGAAAGAAAGAAACGTGTGTTTCGCAGAAACTGTGTGGTCGAACGTAGTTTACAGTATATAAAGTTTTCATTAAATTATATAGAGCGTAAAGTATCGTGTTAAGGTGAGATTCTCAGATCTTAAGAAAGAAGTTGAACGAAATTCTGAAACGTGAAAAATGTTTCTGAGAGAGCAAATAAGTTGCAAGTTACAAGATAATTATTCCGTTTCTGCGAACGTGACAGATTACGTCTAAATGTTACCATTGCGAGCAACCATAAATTCCTCTACCATGATTTGTACGGCCGATTAAACAGAAATTACAGTACCCAGAATTTGATGAGTACCTAGCGTGCAAAGTCTGCAATAAACGTCCTAGTTGTGCAAATATGAAATATGTAACTTATTGCAGCTGGTATCATGCGACGAGCCTGACAAACGACCAACGTAATAGGAATCGCACATGTTTATATATTAATCGACTTTCTGATGATACAAGTTAGCGATATAAAAGCAAATACCGCGCTAATTCATTGGAAAAGTAGGTGACGTAATGGTACAGCTTTTGCGGTGATAATATTCGGATTGTTACAAATTTTCCTGCTGCTCGTTAATACGGGTCAGAACGAAACATCTGCACATCAGAATAGAAAGACTACTTTAACACGTTAATACCTTTGCAAACGAGCAATTGGAACAGGTCTCCATTCATTTCCTGCGAAATGATGTTTTCATCCTTATACTCGCGGTGAAAAATTCTGATTCGTTATTTTCCTATTCATAAAAGCGTGCATTATTTCCTTGGTAGCACAAACGAAACACTATTTGAAGCCTAGTACTTTATTCAAATATTTACTGGAGCGTGAATTTAGATTAATAATTACTTTTAACAGATATTCCAAAATTAACATTGCTTTGAGCATTTTTCTAAAGGAATAAATTTTAATAACATTTTAAAGTGAAATATGTTCGATGATATATTCTACAGTACATAGGACGTTTCATCTAACTTTGTGGTATAAAATTTCATAAAAATGGTTGATGGTAAAAGAAGTAATTTTTTAGCCGAAACCAATGTATAGCGAGGATAGTTTTGTTCTATTGGACGAAAATTCACGAAATAAAGAGAGCAACTTTTGTTTTTTTATTTGAAATTGTATATGTCATTTATTTGAACGAGTAAATTTAATAATAAGCCGTGCGAAACTGTTGTTAATATACGCTATACCGGTAAAACAATTTTCATTAAAGGCATTTCTATGGAATTTAAATTCTATTGGACTATTGTATGTTGTAAATTGAAATAATCATCGAGTTTCTAATAAAGCTAATAAAAATGACAAAAATTCATACTTCATCTACGCGTTATTATTAGTTCCATTAATGAGTTCGTTTCATAAAATTACTGAAATTTCATATTTTTCAGAATCTCGTCACAAGTAGTGTCAGTCGATAACTAGTCGGACACTTTCGTTTCGATCGAACATCACCGTAATGCAACGAATGTTACTGAAAATTTACAATCGTTATTTCGCCCTTGTCTCCTACTTCGTCGCCATTTCACGAGTGGAATATTTTCTTTTAGCCAAATTTACTGAGTTGGTAGTAATTTTCTCCAACTACCAAAATACACTTTCTGTGCCGATGATCGATTCCGTTGGAACGCGTTTATCATGCTTTTCCAGCGTTCTCTGGGAACAAGGTCATTGTTACAGGATTGTCACGAAATTATTTGCTAACCGTGAGAAAGGACTGCTGCTCTGATTGCCGATTAACGTCGTAATTATTCACCGGTAGTTCAGTAATGTGAGTTTCAAGCATCTGTGACCAGAGCCAAAAGGTGACCAACATTCGATAATGGGATGAATAGAAATCTATGCTATTCTATATCTTCACTTTGATAACTAGACTATGGGTCTTCATGCATTTATGTGAAATTTAAAGGTGCACGAATGGACAGAATGCATAGTGTGTCGGAGAATCTTGATCGATCATATTGTACAAATTGTTGAAAATATAAAATTACGATAAACACACAGATTGTGATAAACGTAGTGTTTGCTTTCTTTACGTACGAACAGTTAAATTCAAAGAGAATTTCATGCGCCGAGTTCCGTAAATATACCCATCGGACTTTAATAAAATAGTGCAGCTTTAATAAAAGAAGAATGTTGAATTACAGTCACGTTAAGTCTTTTTTCTCACCGTCAAGCGATGTAAAAATTAAGGAAACGCAATTATGGCCTGTAAGCAGCTTTTAAAGGAAAATATAACATCGTTATCGCGGAGGAAAGTTGCTCGACAGATATTTCTTAATTTAATTCGCTGCGCTTCCAGGAATGGCACTCGTCTCTGAACGCTCTTGAAAAATGCAAGTTAACCATGTTGCGCGAAGAAAATGGCATAGGGCTAGAGTACACGCGATGCGTAGCGAAATCCGGGCCGCTTTTTTCCATGCTTTCACGTCGAGAAATTTCGAGTTTCGGGTTTTCAGGCCGTGGAACCGACCGGAATATCGTTTCATCCCTTCTAATTAGGTCACAGCTCGTCGGTGGTGTTCCTTTCCTTTTAAAGCCATTGATGTTCACCGAATGAGGCAATTAGAAGACCCTTAGAATCGGCTAGAAAGGCCGCCGGAATAACACCAATCAATTTTATCTTTAAATTTTAAGAGTACGTCCAGCCCTCCAGTTTCCATCGAATACAAATTAAATCTTCCCGGAAAAATTCTATCCGGTTAGGATGGTAGAATTGCAGTTAATCACACCAATATTCTCACACAGCACCATCTTTGTATTTATCGCTTTGTAAAAGGAAATGATTACGATTTATTTAGTCTATACGCAATAGTATGAACTGTTTATTGTAAATTGAAAATGCGTAAATAATTTCTGTTTCATAATAAATTCTGTTTAATCGTACAGTAGATTTTTTATTTGATTAAGGCATTCATTGCAAGCGATAAAAATGCTCAAACATATCAACATTTGACAAATTTCCAGTTTTTCCAAAATGTTTTAATTCTTTCTAAATTTAGGTGTCTGCGTATCGATAAGATTCGTATTGATTTCTTATTTCTTAAAAGATTTAACACGGATATTATTTTTTCAAGCGAAACTGTCAGCGATCAATGTGATTTACGCGAGTTTAATTGGACTTGGCCAATGAGTCAAACATCTCCGATTTTTCCAACGATTACTTCTAACGCTCTCGGTACAAAATGTTCCGTTTCCTTTGAAACGACTACCACGAATATCAATTTTATTATTATTAATCCTTTCACTGCAATCACCTTTGAAAGGAAAGTAATTTTCATTTTTGCCAGAGGGGAAAAAATCGTCTTTCTGCTAAGCACCCTCTCGCTTTCATAATGAAAACAACCGTCTCTAAAGTGCTTTTCTTCTTTTAATTTATTACTCTAAAACGTAAAATAAATATCTGTAATTATACGAGCTCGATGTAAAATAGAATTAACTTCTGTACGTTTGATATTCTCGGTTGGTTTTCCGCAAAAATCTCGTAGAAAATGTTTTTTTCGAATAATGAATGTTTATTTAAAATTTATTAAAGTTGGAAAATTAAAACGTGTAGTCCAACTCTTTTCGTCAAAAATTCCCTGTCACTTCGATGTAATAAAATAACCGCGATAACAATCTCAAGGAAAGAAAGCTTTTGAAAAATGCTTTCCAAATAATTTAATTAATAAATTTCACAAACTTTCGATGTTCATTTTATTCGTGCTTTTATGTACATTTGCAAGTTGACATGCGGTGAATATATGTAATAAATAGGCTCTGACTGTTGATGTAATTTCATATTTCTATAAATATAAGCAAGGAAAAAATGATTCTTAAAATTAAGATAGTCGCAGAAAATGAGATTGATAAGTTTAGCTTCTGAGTGGTTGACGTTTAAAGATTGGACGTAAATTTATTGCAATAACGATAAGGATAAGATAATGAATATGCTAAAAATAATTCAAATCTCTCGTTTTTAAAGACCTATACGATGAAACAAGTTCCAATACTATTCCAAATCTATTATTAATCAACACGTAACAAATAATATGAAGAGTGAGCTGGTGGAATATTTTACTTCATGACGTTGTCGACTGATAAAGTAATTTCAGGTTGCCATGCCATGGCTCTCATAAATTCACATAATTTTATGCAGTCACATTTATCTTGTTCATTTTATGAAACGTGGAAAACGTAAAATAACCGTAAAATTTAAACGTCCTTATAAATGATGGACAAGCATAGTAAATTAAATTTGTTAATTTTCTTACTGTATTTGACTTCACAAGTTCTACGAACATTAAACGTTCAATTCGCACTTATCGTTTTCAAAAAAAAAGTGAGGAATTCCACAGAATGCGTATAATATGAAAAAATATATAAAGTGTCCGGAGCACAGTGCTCTCTATGAAACTTGCTAGGCAAAAGAATTTTCTTAAATTATATTCTTGAAAATATAAAATCCGCCGTTTATTCGCCACACTAATTAATTGCTAATTAAATAAATGTTTTCTATGCCACGTATCTCGATATTTTCGTAATTAAATCTACCATTACGAATGTAGAACTAATAGCTGGCAGCGACGAACCGATTCGATTATGTTGTTCGAAACGGAGTATAATACAAGAGGAATTGGCTGAGTTGTTTCGCGATACCAAGCGTGTATTCTTCTTTCGTAACGAAGTTAATAATGTACGACAGGCCGCCTAATGCTGTTTAGAATGTTCTGGAATTTCGACAGAGTGTTTACCCTGGCATATTATGTCAGTGGTTTAGTCCCGTTCGAAATCGGAACATTAACTACGTTTGCACGTGTGGCGGTAGCGACTTCGCGCTGGCTTACGCGGCTTACACAGGCTGCCCATCCGTAAAATGGGACAAAGCATTTGCATTGCTAATTTCTTGCATCGCGTTACATTGTGCGCGTTTGTTGACCCGGAACAAGATTCCGTCGGACCCAAGTCGCACATTTTCGTACGAGGCTTGTTCCTTATTTGCTACGACCATCCCTAAGGTTTGCTTTACTTACTTTCGTTATTCATTGCAGGAGCAACAAAATTTTGATCTTTACGGTATAGGTTCTTTTATGATATATAACTAGTGTGATATTTTAAATAGTATAACTTACTACACTTACAGAACCATTTTTGAACGTATTATACGTACAACATGTTAAAGAAACGTTTTTTCTATAGGTTCCCAATTTTTCCAAGTATATGTTTCCAATTTCCAAATATTTTTCTCACCCACTATACGTATTGTGCGAACTTTCGTGATATGGCAATTAATTATACAAAGTATTATGGTAATTATATAAAGGTATTTGATTTACAATAAATATAAGTTATTCGTGCTCGACTTAAATTATCCAACTTTGCTGCTCGAAAATATTCATATGACACGATATTCGCGGTTCAAATATATGCAATTTGCGCTGCAAGTTTTAGCTACGTTCTAGCCTAATTAAAACACAAGTTATCTAATTAGAGATAGTTTTAACATGAAATGTTTCCGCTAGAAGTTTAATGGGGAAAAAACCGAATGAAGCTCATAGCAGCGCATTTCATTTATACGACGTCACGTTTGTGAGGGTATAAAAGAGAAGCGTGGAGATACAGTCTTGCTAACAAAGAGCTATTGCCCGACGTGATATCGCGAACAGCTACGATAATACGTAATACTACAATGTTAACTTTATTAAGAGATACACAAGGCGAGGAAATACGTAATACTGAGTACAACGTAGCGAAACGACATTTATCTTCTGCTTGAAAATAACCCGCAATCCCTAGCTGAATATTAAATATAAACGAAGGGAGAGCGTAGGCTATGCGCCCACTTCATTAAAGGATATAAATATTACACGTCGATAACGAAACACGAAGATATTTTCATCGAAAGTGCTGTACGCGTTGCGCGCTACTTATTCCAAAATGAAATAAATGAAAAAAAGACAAGCAAATTTATTTGCGAATGAGATTGTTTGCAAATGAATTCCACAAGATCTTTTTCTATTCTTATAAACATCGCTAAAACTTTCACTTTAATCTTCGAAGATGATAAGCAGGCACGGTTTCCATTTCAGCTTCTTGGGGTATCTCGATATTATCTTTTATACAACAGAATGTCCAGCTTTTTAACGCTCGTCTGAGATGAGAGGAGAAGAAACAGTCAGGTAATCAGAGACCTAATGAATATTCAGTCGTGGAACAAGGAGAAAGAAATTTCGTGTCAAAAGCTCCTGAATAAAATAGTTTTGGCCTTGACGTGCCGTTATGGCAGTGTACTAACCACAATGTTTTTTTATTAATCAGATGCGTATCATGTAACAATCGTTGGATTAGAGGAGTCTACGAGATTACGAAATAAATTTTTTAATAAATCCAAGTAATTTCCCCTGAAAAATCTACGAACAGTTCAACTTTCTAATATACAAACTCATGTATATAATACGTTTGAAAAGCGAACTTACAGCCGTTGCGAGTCAGTTTCAGCAGCGACGTTAAAGAAAGTTTAATTCAAACGAGACCTCTTGAGAATGCCACGGAACGAAGTTAGCCGAGCAAAGTGTCAGCAGTAGGCAGTTTCGTAATTTAATCGTTTCGAAAGTCTCACGGCTCCTTCCTCATTTCGCATAAATATCACTTGGGAAACGTTCCGTTTCGTTTATCGTCACACTCGAAAAGGCGCGTCAAGACGCCAGCAGAAAGATGAGTTGCTGTTTCCACGAGACACTTTGTGCTTGATCCACGTTGAACTGAACGATTTACTTCACCAAGATCAAAGCGAAGTGAAGATTCTAGTCGTTCGTATCGTCAAAATAAGCGAGGAATTTTTTGACGAATACTTTGAGTTTGTCTTTAAAAGAATATTATCGAAGATTTCTATAATTTTTTTATATAAATTCTACATATGTATAATATATTTATAATACTATACAATACCTCAGGCATTTAGCGTGTACGTTTTGTACAAAAAAAAATTCGAAATCGCAATATTATTATCGTATAACACGCGTTCTTAGTAATTCGACCTTTGGATAGTGCGATAAAATGACAGAATTCCGAATGACAGATTTGGTAAATGATCGTTTGTTTGTCGTCAAGATTTTTCGCATTTCTTATATTAGTAATTCTAACTCTTTAAATAATTGCGTTTACGTATGATGATACTTGAAATGGGGAAGAATCAACTTAGAATGCAAAGATGGGAAAAATCAACTTAGAATGCAAAGATGGGAAAAATCAACTATTTTCTATTCTATTATAAAATTAGTAGATGACTTCATACGTGTAAATACAGCTACAAGGGGAATTCTACATCGAAAAATTCTTTCAAAAAGTCCAAATTTCTATAGTAATTTCGGGATATTTAATTCTAAACAAATGGAAATTCAGTTTGGATAAAAAAGCTTAATTTTAATCTGATCCGAGTTAACTCCATTATGTTTCACCTAACGACTGCAATAGAATTCAAGGGTGAAATGGATTCAATGAATTTCTAATGTAAGCTGATTACTATCTAAGGTCATTAATATAGCTAACGTGCTGAGTGTATTTTCCAGTAAAATAGGTGAATTATTAAAATCTTTACAAGGCCCTGTTCTCAGAAGCTTCTCGATTTGTTACGTTTTTGAAGTTAAGATCAATCTATAGGACGTATCTACGTGGACCACATTTTGCCAATAATAAAGGAAGAATTTAAATCTAAAACATTAGTAGCTACCATAGAATTGTATATATTTCGCGAAATTAAAGTGAAATTCAGGTTATAAAAGTAGAATTAATATACCACAATATATTCTATTTAGATACAAATGGAAAATGGCAAATAAACAGTTTGAAAATTAAAAGAAAGAGATGTAGCATTCAATTAAAAAGAATGTGTAATATAAATAGGATATATTGTGAAATTTTAATGCACGAATTTAATGAAATAGGTTTTTCAAAGTTCCAGAATTTTCAATGACACGTAAAATAATTGCAATTTCATAGAATTTCCATATAATTAATTTGAATCGAATTAAAAAATATTCGTAATTGGTTAATTGCGCCTCTATTTATTGCGCTGAAAATAATGTAGATCTATATTTAACTGTGCTGCGTTCTCTCGGTCATCTCTGACCCAATTATATTCTTCTAATGTCAAAAACAAGTTCAAATTTAAAACAAAATTAAAACGATATTAAGCTGGATTTCTCAATATCAATTCTACGATAAACGTGTTCTTAAAACATTAAATGTCTTCTTGTTTGTTAAAAACAGATTTAAATATACGAATTCGAGGATCGCGACAGCATCGAATCTACATAATTTTAAAACGTAGAACATGAAATTTCGTTGGAAGATCAAGCTTCGAAATTAATCAGTAAATTAAAGTCGTCGAAACGATAAAACCTAAATTGTCCGTAAACGAACGAGTTGTGGATAGTTTGGAGCGATTGCTTAAACGAATAGAAATATTTGTGCATTCTGAAGAACAAATAAAGAACATTACCTTCGGCATAATATGTTTCCAGAAGTCGATTAAAGCTGTCGCTTCGAAGTTTCAACATCTCCACGTTCGTCACTGAGTTTTGATTGCTTAATGAGCTCGTTAGTGCTTCCTGAATTTTGAAGGGCTTCTGACGCGACCTGAAAAGGTTGCAGCCGTCGGTTTTTCCAAACAGCCATTTATGCGTTCCAAAAGTAATCACAACATGAAATAAAATTCCATCAAAATAAAATTTCAAAACATTTATGACGATGATGTCTAAATGATAACTGTTACAGATAGTTTTATTTATTGTTAGGGAAATAACTAATTCATTGATGCTAAGTTACTGAGAAGTTGAGAACGTAAACACTTGAAAACACGAAAAAATTAATATTCATAACATAGTAATGGGACGTACTTTACATAATTATACTCAAATATCAAATAATAGCAGGGATGCAGCTACGTTTAATTATAAATCAATTGTGATTTATTGAACTTTACTTATACTATCATTCAGTCAGATATCTGAATGTAATTTGAAAGGTGGTTCGAAAATTAGTAGCCCACAAATTTGTAGATTACAGATATTCTAAATTAATAGAATTGTATCACTATCAATAATAATATTATGCTTTATATTTTAGAAATCAGTATGTTTGGGATGAGACTGTGAACGAGTGTGAGTCTTTGTATGCGATGGGTGCTGCTTTAATTAATGTACGTGTGAGAGTTAGAAATATGTAAACTAAGTCTTTTTTTCTGATCTGTGAAGCTAAAAAATAAATAAATGTACATATATTTGCGAAATTGTTTGAAATAATTTCTGTTAAAACATTACTGCATTATTTAACGGATGGAAAGCATTACAGTGCAATCAATCGTACCAGATCATCCCATTTGTTAATAGTTCAATATTTCACTGAGAAACAAATGTTTGGACACAATTTCTAGGATGAACAAATGTAGTCCTCGATTAGTCAGAGAAAATTAATAGCAGGCGGTGTCAATTTGTTCAAATATAAATTGGAAGCAATAATTAATCGCAAATTACGAGTAACATCATTGGAAACATGTTGCTTCGTTCCAAACAGGATAAACTCTTAATTCTTCTGAAACAATAATTCTCCGCCATAATAACAGTTTACTCTGATCAAATCATCATCGTTTGTCGATAATTGTAAATGGAAATCTGACGAAACAATTTGTAAGAAAACTTTTCAAAAATCTGTGTTCAGCATTATTCGTTAATATTCCAGGCTGTAATTTCTACTAAAATGAAATTTGAACATTAATTAATTACTAGGAAAACCTTTAAAAGTTTCTGTATAAAATTATTTCTATTGATAGTTCATATCGTAATTTCTACTAAATTTAATTAATTTACTAATTGGAATTTGATTAATTACTTAATAGAGGAAGGATAATGAGAAAATGATATCAAATTCTCATACTCACATATTAAAAATTCAGCTATACATAGCATATATATATGCAATTAATTTACATAAAAGTATAAAACTTGTTTTAAACTAAAGGAAACACTAAAAAGAGCCATTTAAAACAACATTTTATTTCATAAGAAAAAGCTAATTTAAAAGGAAATTTAAAACAGAAAGTGAAATAAAATTTAGAAAATAAAAAGAAAGTTTCTTTAAAAAATCGATATCTCATTGTTCCTCCCTTTGTTATATTGCAACGAATACGGTTTCTTATCACTGAGAAAAATTCATTTTCGTTGTTCGAAATATTCTTCGTCTGATCGTTTTGTATCAGCTGCGACTGAAGACATACGTTTTGTTTTTTTCTTTTAATAATTCTTTATAACAAGCGATACAGATTCTGAAATCCCTTTGAAATCGTGTAAAACGTTCGAGATTCGTATCACTTACAGCGAAATGGTAAAACGTGTTAAAAAAGAAAGCATAACTGTAACCAGAACGTGTTAGACTTAACCGTGTAAAAGTTAATAACACGTGTTACAAAAAACCGTGTAGAAGCGTGTAAAAGTACAGCCGTGTAAAAGTGAATCGTGCGAAAAAAGAAGTTTAACCGTGTAGACAGAATCGCAGGTGTGCATAAAATTAATGCAACTTACTGATTGTTAAAATATTTTCGCGATGTTCTACTTACTCAAACGCGGAACTAAATTGTATCCGCTGAAGAGTAATTCTGAAAATGGAATTACCTATAATACAGAAGCAATTACGAAGCTGAGCTATTACCAGAAAATCACAGTCATCATTTCGAAATCCGTACAATTATTCGCAATGAAACAGTGTCGATTTCATAGGAAAAGTTACTCGTGTCGTGAGACAAAGTAATTTGTACAGTCGACACATTAAAGCGCATGCAGTCAGTATAATTTGATACAGATATAAATTATAGCGGTGGAAAGTTTTCCTGGTTACTCTGATGATCATGACCGATATAACGGAGTACAGCCTGGCCGTGGTTCCTGATCAATTTTCAGTAACAAATTATCCAGCTCGCGGCAGCTTGTTAACGTAAACATAACGCTAATAATACGACATGCATTTATCGGTGTCATTAAATCAAAATGCGCTTATTTAAATCGGCTGTACGCTAACCACCGCAGACAAATCGCGCTAAATTTCGAATCGGCCGAAACCGACAACGTTGCGCGACGTTCAACGTTCGTTGCTCCCTAAGAATAATATCGTGTATGATTACGTTCAGCGAATATTTTTCGGTACTGGAAAAATAAGCAGATTTGTATTTTTGGATATTAAAAAAGAAAAAATAATAATTTGAATTCTATGTACGAATGTACGAAGAACATCGAAGAATGAAAATACGAATGCGTGGAATGTACATGATTGGATTTAACAGCTTTCACAGAAATAATAGAAATCAAGAACATAAAATGTGAAACTTGCAATATTGTTAAATTTAGAGTTTGCTTATTTAATCGTAAAATTTCTTCCGTTTCCAAACGGCTCCCTTTATCCGCTTGTGCATTTATCGCCAAAAAGTAGAATGTTCGATATTCACGGTAAATCGGGGAATGTTTTGCTCGGAAATCTAACACCCTCGACCGGCCACGGTGGCAGCCGTGAAATTAATTGAATATTTCGAATTTCTGATCAGACCAGCAGTAATCGCGATTCGATCACGCACCCCGGTCAGACCGTGCTTTGGGGGAATAAATTAAATCCGGATATGAAAAGGTCCAGTACGGAAGACCGACGCGTTTAATCCGGACAATTGCTTTTCCGATGCCCGGCATTTTGCTTTGCGCCTGCCCGCTCTTCCAATTTCGTGTCCTCTCCTCCCTTTCGTCCATCTTGCTGGCTTCTCCTTTTTTCTTTTTCCTATATTTCTTTTTGTTTACTCGTCTCACGCCCTTTTTATGGCGTAGCAATTGGTCTGACAAAACGAGCCGATAAAATTGCAAAATAACTTTGAACGGTTACCAGAACCCGATTTCTTTCCCTCCTCCTTTCTTTCTCCTTCCCCTTTTTTTATCTTGCCCGTGCTGGTTTTTACAGAAATGTATTCGTTAAGATAGCTGCTTTATTATACGACGCGTCTTTAACGCCTTAACGGGCCTTGTCCTTCCTCCTTTTTCACTTTATCGACCTTTTGTCGGAGTTTCAAGCTAGCTTTCGTGCAACATTAATTAAGATACTTTGCGAGCGCCGAAACACCGTTCGTGAAAAAGAATTGGTCACTTGTGACGTGCTGTATTTTAGGTGGACGAGATTTTAGTAAATTATGTATGGGATGGGGCACGATAGCGCACGGTGTCCGAGTATGGAATTTTTCAGAGAGTCAGCTTGTGGGTGAATTAATTTTTCCATATGCGACGGTTACCAAATAAAATGACGTGTCATGTAAATAATGATTTTTCAAACGTTTCATTGAAATAATGGATACCTAAAAATAATGAAACCATTTTTGCCAAAAATTTGCGTTCGTATCGAACTCTCCGAACCTAATAGCGCGCCATCCAATCAGCAAACTGACCAGTTTAATAGTTTCCAAAAATTCTGCTAGTTTCATTGACACTCTTAAAACTACGATAAACAACTTTCCATCTGACTATTGATGACATATATAGAGTAACTTAAACCTGTTAGCCTCGCGGCACGCACACTTTCTCTCACATAATAAAACCTTGTAAATCAACTTTGGAATGAAAAAATAGCCTCCGAATGGCGGACGGGTTTTGGGAAAAGCCACGCGTGGCGGCAACCAGTTTTTTGTGACACACGGCAAGCAAATACGAATAAAACGTATTTCGTGAATATTCTGACACGCTGTGCGAAAAATTCCCGCAAAATGCGTGAGACTAAGCCGCCCAAAAAGCCACGCGCAAACAACTGGACTAACGAATGACCCGCCAGCGTTAATAATAAAAGTGTCATCGTTGCCGTCCCTTTGACCTCTGACTGAGCATTAGATAAAATCAAAAAGCCCAAAGGCGATCCCTTCTAAGGTTTTGGAACCGTAAAGTGAACTATGCATCACACAGTTTGTGTTTTGATTGCTAATCGCGTTATGAATTAATCTCTAATTTAATTACTAATCGCATTTAATTGGATTAAGAACTTTGAACTAAAAATGATTTATTTACAGTGACTCTGAAAAGTATTGGTCCACCGTTGTATTTATTATTTATTATTGCATTTACATAATAATTGCACATTTGTATATAACATATTACATATTAATATATATTTATACCGATTGTATGTTTCATGCCGCTATTCATCTTATATAGTAATTTTTCACTAAATGTATATTGGCAATAAATGCCTTGTAACCCTTATACACATTTTCGGGTTAGTTTCAAATTTTGCTATTATAGTCACGGTAGTCGTGTCTCATCGCAGCGCTGACGAAATTCCAAAATGTTTCGGATAATCCAGATAATGTATTCATAAAATTTGTTGCTGTAAGTGCTCGAATACTTTCGTGACCCACTATAGATATATCGCTGGATGTCAATAATACGCATTAAAGGACAAATTTAATTTAAGCACTAATTGAGAGCCAGATATATCATGTACTAACTAATTGATCATTAATTGTTCAGATCGTTGGAAGTTCGATATTTCAGTAGCTAATTAGCAGTGGTCCCAAAATGCATTATAATATGTCTGGGAACCATTTGACTTCTAGCTTGAAGCCGCAGCTTCCGTAGCTCCACCCCTTCTTCAAATGCACCAGCAAGTGGGAGTATAACATGCCTGCTCCGTGTCCGTTGGTGAACAGAACTTTGGCAACGAAGCTGAATTTCCTCCGAGCCCTGAATCCGCGCCCAGAACCGACAAAAACTAATTTCTGTCTCGCTCTTTAGAAACTTCGGAGTTTATGACACGTTAGACTCCCATTGAAACGTAGCGAAGAAACGAAAATCTGAATTGAATTGCCGTTTCCACTATTACAATGGTTTTTTGCCAAATCTCCCAATAAAACGAAGAAGAAGACTAAGCTCCGTTGGCACACTGTAATGGAAGTTTCAACGTTGCTGTTCTATCTTACGTGTTATAGCTCAGTGAACGTGGAATTTCTTTTTGATAATTTAAGGGAAACATACAGAGTGTGTCAGAATACGCGAAAGATATTTATAGGGTAGGCACGAGAAATTGCAGACATCGAAATTGACGAAACAAACTCATGTACGAAAATGTAGCTTGTGATTTATTTTTCAAATTATAAGTAATTTCGTTTTACGTTAAAGATATAGCGGCTGTGGAAAATATCGTCACATACCCTTCTCTTCCAATCAAGTATTTCTTACTATTATCTTACTTTATTCTATCAAAATAAAGATCACAACGTTCGACAGATTAGGTTTCATGTTTATATAAAGATGCGTCGTTGCAAAAGACGTGTCTATAAAAGAAAGACACTTTGTGGGCAACCTAATAGCTTCTACGTATCTTGTTTTCGTAACGCCAAACTATTGTAACGATATGAGAATACTACTAAATGATACGAAATCTAATATACTGGAATCTGTTAGTCTGCATTTTTCTTTCTTTCACTCGTATCAGAAACATAAGAATTACATGGAAAAATGTAGAATTACAAATAAACATATCGTTATATATTTAACGCAGAAATTAAATAGCGCACCGGTATCAGTGGAATTTCTAGCACGCAAAGAAATAGCTGACGAAACGAGGTCTTCCCTGGCGAGCACTAATCGCGACGAACCGTAGGCTGACATAAGAATAATTAATCGCTGGGGCAACAAGGGCGACCATTGCCGCATTGCTGATACGTTTCTCGTGTCCCTCTCAACTCTCCTCCATTTCTAGGTGACCGCGCGTACACGCTGCAGGTGTGTCGAGAAGTATGTGGGTCAAGTTAACAATGCATGACGCGGGGACAGGGCGGTGATGGTTTAAAGACGTCTGTTTTTTAAAATATTGCCACCAGAAGACGATAAGCGCGAACCCTGACGACCGAGAATTTTCCACACGGCCGACGTTCCTTCAGCTGGCCGCTTTGTTAACAAAAAAAAAAAAAAAAATGCCCAACCGCTTTCCAGCAGAGTAAGACGTTCCGTTTGCACATCGCCAAAGGAGAGCGCCAGAGTCGTGGACGTTTCGTATTTTCTACGTATACAGAGTGTCCCAGATTTTTCTGAGAAACTTTGGTATACGCGGTTTAACCCTTAGGGTCTAAGGGGGCGATATTTAGTCTTCAGCCAGGCTTATGACGAGAATGTGATTTTCCTCCTACTTGAGAGTTTTAGATTTTCTAGCCACTTGGTTTCTATTTTGTTTTTTTTTTTTTTTTTTTTTTTTTTTTTTTTTTTTTTTTTTTTTTTTTTTTTTTTTTTAGTTGTATTGGTGAAAATTTACATTTGCATAAACATTCGCGGTCTATCTAGAACCATAGAATGTATATGCAGAAAGTTTGGCGGGGAAAAAAACTGGGGCACTCGGTATGAGAAACGCGTACACGAGGGCTCTAGGGTGCAGCTGGAAGTGGAGCTTTTCGGCAATGAGGTGCATTGTTTGGAATCTTGAATTATGTATCCTAAATATGGTGCATGTGTTTTGGGATATAGGCGTGGTGCGTTGGCAGTGTTATTCGTGGCTTCGGGAAGCAAAGTGTTGGTAAATTAGTAAGTACGACGATCGTGGAAGCTTAATGTAGTAATCCTCATGATACTTTCGACTAGAAAGCTTTCAGCCCAGTCTCATCTTTGGAGGAATAATGTTTACGCGCTTATTTTACGGCGTATGCTTAAGAAAATATTTTTGAAATTAATATTAGGTGCGAAGTTCTATTCTATATATGCCGTCTGTGTGATTTCATTAGTATTGTACATCGATTAGATTCATATTAACGTAGAACGTAATGGAAATGTACTGTGACACGACGTAAAGTATAAATGATATTTTCCAATATTGGAATGTACTTACTTTCTTTCACGCGTGGTCAATAGAACTATGGAACAAACAAAATTAATCTCATTTACCTTCGGTAATTGCATTGCAGAAGATCATCAACATTCTGCGAGCGTAAACGTGGTCCATTATGAAATTTCCAACTATTCGAAATAAGCTAACCTACAGTTTGCGGAATTTGCAACATTAATTAACTTGAACTGAATTAATGTAATCCCAGTCGATCATATTTGCAGATGCATATTAACAAGATTGTGTTCCATTCAATGAAAAAGAATCAATTTACACAAAACGCCAAGATATTAATTTGTCGAGAATTCCAATTCCAATAGATTAGTTGTGAATATAGTAATGTAAGTACAAAAATCACGTTTTGAGACAATCGAAAAGGTACTTTTGGTTTCATGTGTCCTTTAAAATGATATGGTATTTACATAAATATTGTGAAAGTAGAAAATTTGTTTACATGAAACTGTTACTATACAAATGTAGAATATAGAATAAATATATAAAGAAAATAAATAAATATACTGTAGACAAATCTATTATTTATTATTTTTTTATTTATTTCTTATTATATTAAACTGTTACTATACAAATGTAGAATGTAGAATAAATATATAAAGAAAATAAAGAAATATAGTGTAGACAAGAATTAACGGATTAGGTATTTAATTGCAGAATATATTAATGAACTCCTTACATTTTGAGAAAGTTTTAAAATAAACTACTCTGCTACCAGCCAAACTTGAGGGTCCGCTTTAAACGTACATACGCCATATCCGCAGCCCCATCGACTTGTTTATCCGCGAAAAAAGGAAAAGAGGAGAAAGGGGCAGAAAACTAGAAGGAAGATTCTGATTTACCAGCAACTCCAAAGTGGATGTACACACTCTCATTCAAATATTTGTTTCTGCCACGATATACGCCAATAATTTTGACTCGAATAAAAGCCACTGTCTTTCGGTAACCGTCATACTTTTTTACATAAATTCTTGGTTATTATACGAAATAGGGAAATACCTTACCGACCTCGATGACATTGAAATACATCGTTAGGATCAACATTCTGAATATTTTTTCCCTGTACATACAATCGACGTTCAAGATATGGGGCAACTTACGTTCAATATTACATGTGTTATATATTAACTAATTTTACAAATTTTTGTTCCATAAACAATATTTAAATAACGGATGCTATACTTATTACATTTTTGACTAGACAAAGACCAGAATAAAATGCGATATTCCATACATCGATCGATTCAGCGAAAATTATTTCTAATAGCGTTCTAAGTTGGCCGTCGGTAGTCGGCTATTGATCTAATCGAACTCCTTGACTTTTTACAATTTTTTTTTATTTGCAGAATATTAAAGATGATTATCTCGTCAATGAGTTAAGCCTAGGTTGGGCATAACTTCAACTGAATTTTAAAATTTAGTTAAAAACGTTGAATTTAATCGAAGTTTTTTACAAATATCTTGAAAACCAAGATCAAACAACGTATATTAAAAATACCCGACAAATACTCAGAATGTTGATCTTAGCAACATATATCGTTAAAATCGATGACATGTCATCTGTTACGCCACGTGGATTTCCAGACGCCGTTATTCCTAACCGTCGCTCGTGGCATCGCAGTATCGCGAGCGAACCGTCTCAAGTAACTCAACACATACAATGTAGCGGCCAACATCAAACAGAGAGAGTTCGAGAAACGTCCATTCGGTTCGTTATTTCAAACATTCATAAGGTGACACGCGTGATCATGGCGTGATCAGTGGCGTGATCGGTGGCGTGACCCGAGCATGGTGGGGATCGTCTCCCATGAAACACAAAGGGCCCATCGAAGGGCAATCAGTATCGATCGAGGATCCAAACCAAAAACACTAACGTCTCCAACGAATTACAAGTCGTCCAAATACAAAACTCATTGTAAAGTCGAGTCGAATCATTACACCAAATGAACTGTATCATCTGTCAAATAATTTGTGGCGCATCATTATCCTGTTGTTTATATATATATATATTGTCAAATATATAATTTTTGTTAACTCTGTTAATTCAGTGTTAATCTCAACCAACCACCTCTGTCATCTTAACAGACACAGAGGAACGACTACTTCGCGGCGTCGATTTTCTGAATCGTAGCGAGAATTTACGCCTCCCGCTGACGCGCTTTCCTCGCGATCGCGTCTCTCCGCGAACGGTCGTAACATCATCTGTCCTGCGTAATTAACGAATTCCCTTCATTTCACTTGCATTATCATCCAATCGACGATTCAATGAACTTGGAAGAAAATTCTGATTACACGATCGTGGCCGAGCAACGAACAATCCTAGCAACGCGCAACTAGAGTCAAGCGTTTTACTTCCATCGAATGCATTTCACTAGCAACAAACAAGGAGTAGAAGGCGCGTGACACCGGTTCGACTGAACTCTGCGATGGCGTCTTGTTCTTTCTCAAGACTTTCCGAATCCCTTGTTAAACGTTATTTTTGCATTTTGATGCAGACCGCCTGTCGATTTTTCGCTTCGAATTCGCTAGAACCGGAGAATTTGGAAACTTCGGACACGCGGAGAATAAATTAGGCGATGGGATTTCGGGCAACCCTTTCTGGGGCAATTGTCATGCGCATGCATCGAATGGCTCGCATTTACAAAGAGTGTTCCCAGCAAAGTATTTCTTCAGAAAATTCTCTGAATCTGTCACTTTCGAGGGAACTTAGTTCTCGTTCGTTTCTTCGACGAGACAGAAGGAAACATAAAGCCTCGCGTGTTACTTTGGAATAATTAACATCAAGATTTTTACGGTTTTACGTCTTTTCTGTACAATGCCGTGAAGCTTAAGGTGTCGTAAAAAACAAAGAACCCTCTTTATTCCTTAAGAAAGTTGAAGAAACCTCTCTTACGAGATACTAACTCGAGTTAGTCTAAGTCTATCACATTAACGCACGTTATGAACAATCATCGTAGGAAACTTTTACGTACATACGATCTGTATTATACAAAACATTTTCAAATTTCATTATCATTTTGATAACATACGACTATTGTGATTATACTTATGAGATTTAAAATCAATCTGAAAGTGTACGATATGTACAATGAATATGTACAATCGATACTTTTTAATTTATAAAATAACTCGATATATATAACAATTAACAAAAGGAAGACTGTAAAGAATGTTTTAATTTTACAATCGAACATCATTATTCTTGGCAAGATCGTTCGAGCTTTTTTAACGAAGATTGGCTGAGGATTTCAGGGATGGTTAAATTAATTAATGAAAAACGTTATTGGGAGAAAAAGCAAACATAGTTACCGCGTTACAACTTGTACAGTTTTCGATATCGATATCGAAAAATTCTGCGCCAGATTTTACAAGCCATCACCCCGTGTAGTTAATTAAAGGCATTCATTATAATATAAAAATCGTTTGTGTTTAATACATACCATTATGTTACGAAGAGCTTTTCACTTCGCTTTTATGGCAACTAGAACCGTTAAATTGATATCCTTTGACAAAGAATGTGAATATCACGCGACTGAAGCGTTTTTACATAGAAGGTGGATTTGTACACGTGAAAAATGTATCATAACGTCGTTGAAAACTATTTTAGGAAATTTACTGTCTAATCCTATTAAAAGATATCGATCATAATTCACCGTAAGCTCTTGTTATGAACTAAAAATCACTATACATGTTTAACGACTTCCACTGCACTATCTTACAGGGTCTTTATTCCCTTTTTATTATAGCAGCATTTTTTATCGTAGCAAGAGTGATTAAACTGATATGCTTTTACCAAGAACATAACGCTGATCGATGTACAAGCCGGGTTCTTTGGAAAATTAAGTTCGGCGAAAGAAAAATGCATCGTAGTTTAAATTTTCTTCGTGTTAAAACGATCTTAGACCGGAGATAAAATAATGTTAAAAAAGATGTGCTAGCTATTACAACATGATTAGTGATATCAAAAAACTTCCTTTTTTTTCTTATTTACAAAATATACAGTAGATATGAAATTGTAATAAAAATTCTTGCTGCTTCGTGTCTTTTACTTATTTCCTCGAATATCAGATATATTATAAAATAATAAATGTATAATACTGCTGTTCATGAAAAATCCATAAAGTGAAAAATTCGTTAAAGCGATTAAGTTCATTAAACAGCGTTACTGTACAGTTCGTAGAGAGACAAAGCTCTCGCAAAAATACGCAGAGCTTTAATACATCAACCAAAAAGTGCAACATGTTGACAAACAAGTAAGCACGTTTATCGAAAACAATGCGGTTGATCTTGCGTTTACTTGGAAAACTAGCTACGTTCTTGAACTAGCGACGTTCACGGTATCAAAGCGATATTGTTCGTATCTAATTTCCTATTGCGAAGCGTCAGTTTCTGTATCTTTCCAAGAACAAATCCTACAACAAATTACGTAACAGAAACTCTCCCATGATTTTTCGAAGGACGTTCCTGCGACGATTTTTCGTGACGAAAAATTCGTTCGAGGTTCGATCGCCAAAGTTGTTCAATGTCACGAGAGGGTGATCGCCACCCTCTCGAGGAAACTCGTCCAACCAGAAGCCGATTGCCTTTAATCGAACCGTCCGCAATCGACGTGTTTCGTTCGTCGATGGAAAGGTGTTACATCAAACAGAGACGAACGAACGGTGCCTTAAGCTCCCTTGTCGCGATTCAACTTTCTCTAATTTGATCAGGTTTGAGATACCACCGTCCCGTCGCGAAAAACGTCTCAGATTCGATAACCTCTCCCCAAACAGATGCCGGAGGAAACTTCGTGGCTAAGAATCATTCTATTCTTGGGCGAAACAATGAAACCTGATCTTTAATACATCTTCGACCTCTCATTGGACAAGATAGCTGGAGAAATTTCGGGGAACTTTTGCACTTGGTTAAATTTTATTTTCGGGTGCACCGAATCTGTTTTTTTTTTTTTATATAGAATGCATGATAGTTTCCGACGAGTAGAATAGAAAAGATATGAATTTTCAGACGCGCGGATCTTTGTTTTAAAAGCTACGTGCCTTTAAAACTAGTAGCTTCGCAGTCCGGAAATTCGTCAAAAGCTATCATACGATATGAATGATATAAAAAGGAATTGCCTAGCTCGGTGTGGCCCAAAACGAAGTTCGATCCAGAGCCTTCAGCGACTGGTGCTGCACCCGTTAGCCCCATCTTGAAACGTGCCTGTCTCAGTGCGTCTTTATGATTTCAGGGATTCATAAAGTCGAATGTTACGTCGTCATTCGTTTTATGGACATTATAAATGTCGGGCTTAGCAGGCTGGGCGTACGATTCGGTCTCTGCGCTTTGATAAATTTTCGTTCCTATGGTGTTCCAACTGTTGCGATAACGCGGTTCGCTCTTCTATTTGTCAAATTACGGGACATTGGTCTATTGAACGTTCTCTGTCATGCATGCGCGTGCATTTCGAACTCCTCAGATACGAGGAGTATAAAGGAAGGCAATGACGAAGAATATAATTTCTACGCTCCGAGAGCATATTTCGTACAATAAAAAATATGCTGCAGATATTTATGGATTTTTGGGAAATTTAAGATTTCAAAAATTTACAGAATGCGTATAATACGTGAAACTTCTTACCATACCATTTCTTTAAATACGTTCATAAAAATATAAAATTGTGTAAACATGCGCAGTATAATAATAAGTAAGATAAATATTTAGGCGATGGATGTTTGTTTAGTTGGTGAATTACGTTATATTAAAATACCTGATCAAGCGACTTTCACGCTTCAATGTACACTGTATATCACAGTTTAATAAGAAGATAATTTTACTTCGATTCACCGAGATTGCATCAAAGAGAAAAGAACGTCACAGAAACTCCTTTCAACCCCTTTAATCGGCGAGTTTTTATGCTAATATAATAGCGAAATTAATTTAAAACACTATGGCCATAAAAGTATGATAGGTTGTGGCGAACCAGCGCGACGTCGATAGCTATTAAATCACCGACGAAAGGAATCGATATTTTCCTTCGACGATTAAGAATCCTCGTTAATTGTATACAACCAAGTGCCCTTCACTACATAAAGGAATCCCATTTTTAACGTTGGAAATGATACAGAGATGAAATGAAATCTACCTATTGTACTAATACACCGATGCATCAGTGGAAAATTATCGTTGCAAAAAAGCATTGTGTACAGATTTTACATTGTTTTGCTATTCTTTGCGCAAATTCAATGTATAGGAAATATCGTTCTCTATCTCTTCCACGTTATTTCTCTTTTTCCACGTATTAATCATCTTTCGAGGCCTTTATGCTGACATACAAAGAGCGAACTCGTGAAAGCGTTCTCTATAAACTCAAAACGAAAATTCTCATATGCGTTTTTCATCGCATCGACATACACGAACTTTTATAGACAGGCTCAAATAACGCGTTCTACTCTACGTTCTTTGCTTAAATACACAGGAA
Organism: Bombus pyrosoma; assembly: GCF_014825855.1. Taxonomy (NCBI): domain Eukaryota; kingdom Metazoa; phylum Arthropoda; class Insecta; order Hymenoptera; family Apidae; genus Bombus; species Bombus pyrosoma. The sequence continues at coordinate 9,587,026 of NC_057783.1, forward strand.
AGGATCTTCTGTTATAACATCATTTTTATTACATTTCTTGCTTCGTTCAATTTCGTTGACTGCGCTTCGTTCGCTAATTCTTGTAACGTGATCATAGCAACATCTTATATATTTGTAAATATATTAGGTTGCTTGAAAAGTTTCTGTCGTTTCATAAGGTAATAATAGATGAACAACAATTTCTGTTTTATATTATTTTATTGAATTAGATATAATCCATTTCATTATATCTCTATTATGTTCGTGCGTAATTCAATAAACTAATATAAAACAAAAAACATTGTGCGTCTATTATTTCCTTATAAAACGAAAGAAACTTTTCGGGCAACCTAATATAACATAAATAAAATCGATAATATTCTTGACATATTTCAAAATTAGCGGACTCGGAACAACAGAAAACAATCTGAATGTGTAATATGCTATTCTATGACTCACAAAAATGTAGTATCGGAAAAGGGGGGTATACGCTCGGTCTATTGTATATTTAAGTTCGAGTTTCTCGGGGTAGTATAAGTTGTAAGTTTAAGGTATAAACTAAGAAGCGTAAGAGTGCTGGGGAAGAGAGAAAGAGAGAGAGAGAGTGTGTAAGAGTGTATGCCTTGGTGACGCCAAAGCTAAATGAGTAAAGGAGTGGGAGAAGGATGCAAGGGTTGAGGGTCAGCAATTTTTGACCTGAGAAGACAGAAGTTGGAAGCCCAGTGTTAGGGTAAGACGTACGAAGACATTGTAGTCAGTTTTTGTTTTGGGTATTGCTTGTGCGGATAAAACTAAACTTAACTTCAAATAAACCATCCTTTCTTGTTCTTGCTTTAAACCATATTTTTTATCACTACAGAAATAAAATGAAATTTGACAAAATTTAAATCGAAACTAATCTATACTTTAAAACGAAGATAATATTATTGGTGGAATCGAGTGAGAATTGCGTTTGACGGACGCGAAATCAAATTACAAACTATTTCTGTCTCTTGTTCGATAAAACATTTCCTCTATCGTATCCATTCCCATCAGAATAAATCTATTCGAACAGAATTATGAAACGTTTGAAACGAAGTCACGGGTGCTGCACTGGGATTGCTGGAATGAAATAACCACCAAAATGGTGAACCGATTTCTCTTGGAATACCAGTTTACGTTAGCCTCTGATCAATTTGCTATTGCAACTGTGCATCGAGCAACCATACGTAGTTTCGGCTGGACCTTGTCACGAGTTTATACGGTCAAGTAGCGATCACTGCGTCTCCCAGGTGGACGAATGATGAATTCATTCTAGTCGACGCATGATTGCGTCGTGCGCTCGTCGTTTGTTAATTATAGTTCTGTATAATGGATTTACGACTCCGCTGGAGATGCCTGTCCTAGTGCGTTTGACCGTCTATAACTATCTTCATCTCGTTCGTTTTGATCTGCAAGGTCGCGATTTCCAAGAAATTTGAAACTACAGAAATGCATAGAATGTGCAGAAATACGTAAGATATTCAAAGTACCTTTTACGATATCTAATAGATGAGGCAACTTTCTATAAGTAAGTTCCATTTTCTAAATTACATTTACAAAGATACGAATTTGCACAAATATCCGCGGTCTAGTTCTAAGCGAGGAAATCGAACGTTGTTTTCGCCGATATACGGACGCAGAAACCGCACACGCTTGTAACCTCGAATATGTTAGCAATGTGATTTCCTATCGAGATTTCCGTCGGTCATGTGGAAACGTGTTCAGCCATGGTTTACAAAGATTAATGACTTCCGAAAGTGTAACGTATCATAAATTATATACCACGTGTTTCGAAACGCGTGAACTTACCTTCAAGAGTAAGTTCAATATATACATGTATATAATATATATATTTTTTTTATATATTTATTTACAATATATACATTTTGTTTATTATTATATATATAATAATAAATAATTATAGTAATTAATTATATATGTAATAATAATAAACAAAATATAAGAAACACATAAGATTGATTTATTTGAACGTCTGAAAAATGTATAATGCACCGAAACGTAAAATGTTATTTAGCAGGCATCAGTTATGACTAAATATAATCCAATTTACCTAAACTTATATTCTTTCCAGGAAATTTCAATTAGATCAAGTACGAAGGATTTTAAAGATATTAATTAGCCCACTGCGAGAACTGGCCTTCAAAGGATGGGATATAATGGATTCTCTTAAAGTTTTAAATATATTCCATCCAATATGCTTGGAATTAAATCGACAAAGATATTTTGGAGGGCAGTGAACTTTACAGACAATGAAGAATTACGTGTACCGTAGAAATTTACGTGTATAAAAGTTCTCTCGTTTGTATCGTGACTAATAATTAAATTCTGTCTTTCGTATTTTACTTAACATGTTATTTTTCATCAGCAATGTTAATCAGCATTCAGAATTCAGTTAAGCAATTACACAATGTATTAAAATATTAATGAGGCTCGGTGGATTCACGCGGTCTTCAATTGAAAATCTCGCGTATCTCCGTATTTCCACAACGCGATGCTTGTCACTCATTATATTTGTATACATCAAAATTTTCATCGAGCTTTATTATTTCGCTCTAATTGAATATTAATCCGTACACATTTCATGTTTCATCATATTTATTACGTTAATACTATTATATTGTTTAAAATGTATCTTTACACGTGTCACTGCTATTTACACCTCTTAATCTTATTTACGAAAGAATAGAAATATTAAAATTTGAAAATAAATTCACGGTTCGCTGAAAGTTTAAAGATTATTATTTGAAAAGTATTTAAAAAGTATGAAAACACGTGAAATTTTACGTAAAAAGAGTAATAAAACTTGAGAAGTAACATTTCATATAAAACCAATAGAAATACTGGAACAAAAAGATATATTTTAAATTCTGCTAAAAATATGGCGAAAACTGAAATTTTGTGGGAAATTGAAATTCAGCCACCCTCCATAGGTTCATTTTCTCGTATATTATTAAAGATTCGTTTTAATAAAAAAATTATTTTATTTCCAATGAAATAAAGTAGATACTCGAATTTATAATACCTTTATTAAAATCCATCTGATAATCGAAGCGGAATTAATGGATGCCGATTGATGTATCGAAACCATATATTTAGGTATAAGAATGCATTTTGATACACGGTTGAATGCTGGATGATTTTAAATCTGCCATAATATAGTTGGATTTTTCGACAATCGCGCTTACTGTGCCAAAGCCGGCTCGATCCCTTCGAATATTTTGATTTCATTACAGCCACGAGGAAAACCGATAATCGTATAACCGTGTTGTATCGAAAATCTTGCGCAAATAAAAGTCCAACAATAAGAGTTGCTCTCTGAGAAATCGGTCAGTGAAACGCGTATGCGATCTTTGAAAATTCAATAGTTGTTCTATATATCGGCATAATACGATACCGTCGATTATGTGATCGCGAATATGATTAAAAATAAGATTAACGCGATCATGGAAATATATTTAAACGAAACATGTAATGTTATAGTCTATTTATGAAAACCAGTATATTTGAAAAATATGCTTGTATTTTATAAAAACAAGTACCGAATGTTATACGATGAATTATTTGAATTTTCTGGCTAAAAACTAAAATGGAAAGCGAACTGAATCACAGGAAGAGGTAATTGAAAATAGTTGATTAAAAATTGCAATTTCAATTCCATATAAAGAACAAAAATAAATGAGATGAAGCATGCTTCCTGTTTTTAGGGGAGAATTTTTTCTAGAATTCTATTTTAAAATCAGCAAACATTGCCTTTTATTCGATATTCGCATTAAATATGTATTTCTGTTATCTTCTTGGACATCTTTAAAAAATTTTTTTTTAAATTAAATTTTTTTTTTTTGAGAAATATTATATTCTATAGTCGCGCAGACTCCTCCTCTTTGCAGTTTATTTGTATTTAAGGTATATAGTAGTCACCAAATGTCATGAAAATTAACAAAAAATAACTTATGTGTTTCATATTATATTGACTTATCCTGTTTGATCTTCAAACAGCATCATATCATTAATCGGATAAAATTATGGATTAATAATTGCTCGAATAATAAATTAGCACCTCGTATACAAATATTATTTTCTTGAAACTAAAACACGAATTTCCGATTGTGATAAAGCGTAGAACCAATCGCTCTTGTTAATTCGCAGTCCCTAAATAATTAATGCTGTTTATTGAAAATGATACGATAAATAACCCCGGTTTGTAGTCGAAAACAGGAGAAAATTGAAATTTATGCGATGAGCTGTGCACACATGCATCATGGATTATTGCCACTGTATTTGAAATAAGTGAGAATATGTATAAGATGATATCATACTTTTCGCGTCGGAGTGAGGCCATAAATGTAAGGTGTAGATGCAGAATAACGTGAATTATGGTTGAACGTTAACGCAGGAAATATATGTCCAATCCGCAAAGTGTGCCCGATAAAAGATCGGAATTATTAGTAATGGTTATAACAACTTTGGAGGAAAGTGGAAACGATGCGAATCCAATTTTCATAGTTTTTATTCTGACGCTGAAAATCATCCCCGATATTTTCTTATGTAAGATGATAGCTTCGAAATGAATATTCATTCGAATTGTGAAATCGGATTGACAGAATGACGAAAAAGAATAGCAAAATCCAAAGAGAAATTCTAACTCTGACGTAATATAACAGTTTCGAAATAAACGTTATTTGTAACAGTTGTCATAAATATTCAACAGGAGATGCGAAATAATTCTCAAGATATAGATTGCAGGATAAAGATTAAAAAGATTAATCTGTGAAATAACGCGTGACATTTAAATATTGTTTCGATGCGATTGATTCAACGATGCGTGTAAAAATTGCGACAGAATATTGTAAGAAACTCTCATGCAACGAATTATGAGTTTATCGTCTCCGATACTTGTCTAAATACGTTATTAAACCTAACGATTATAAGCAACAACTCTGGAAGCTAAATGTTAGGGTTTCCAAAGTTCATGAAGCCGGTTATACAACATGTAAGTCAAAACTTACATACACAAATATTTGATAACGGTAACAGTCAGTGAATTTGTTACTTGAAAATAGAAAATATTTTCATCTGTTCTAAACCCTAAAATCAGCATAAATTCTCTGCTTGGAGAAGAAAAATATTCGAAATTTCACAAGGGAGTGAGCATAGAGAAAGAACAACAGAGGTGTTAACGAAGTTGGCCTTCAAATGCGCGCGTATTTTAGGCAAAAAGAGGATTATTATGCGTAACGTCCAAAAACTTGCTACAAAGTAGGTACACGCCTGTTTTCCTTAAAATGATTAATACAGTAAAGGAGGAAAGTGAGCGTACGCGTTTTTCACCGTGACTCTGCTTTGTTGCTCGGCCCACCATAGTCCAGCGATGCCATAATACGTGACCGACGTGAATATCATCTCTTAGAGGTTTCATCGAGCCCCTTCGCTAGGCTCTTGTGAAATTCTATTCACATTGTTCCTATGTACTGGTAACTTGAAGCACGCTTCTAGCGCTGAGGTTGTTAAAAGGATTTTAAAAAAACTGACGTGCTTGCAAATAGCATATTTTCCAACGCGTTAAAGAGACTAACGTGGAGAGCCGTAATGATTGTAAATGTCACGCGACGGATCATATTAGCGATATGCGTTATCGTTAATATAAATAATGAACGATAAACAAAGGAATTATATAAAGCATGTAGTTTTATTAAGGAAACTTTGTAGCGTGTGAAGAAATTTACATAGCTTATATACGCATATGTAACTTGATTCAAAAGTTGAGACACGTGAGCGTTTCGCAGGAAACTTGGTTAAAAGTTGAGAGACGAGAGTTAAGACAAGAGGGTAATGCAATTGTGCACGTTGAAATTCAGTAGGTAAGAGACGACATAGTGAAATGAGAGCATGTTGGTGGAAGAAGCTGAAATTTACAGCGATGTGGAAACAATTCGACGCAGTTATGACAAAGAAATTAAATGCTCCACCGTTTCCGTTTGCCAGTTATTCGGATTTCTTGATAAGTAACATTTTTTCGACGACACGCTAAATATTCGCACGAAAAATTTACTTCAATGTAACATTGGTTAAAAGATCCTGACGTTGCTATTAATTCAACAAGATTTCTGACAATTATTACAAAGTAGAACGTGGATCAGTGTAACATTTTCAATGCAATATAGCTGAAATAATGAACATTCTTAAAAGTGATCTCAAACTACGGGAATTTCGAAGGTACAAAAGCGCACAGAAACGCATAATATCATCCAGATCATAATATGTAAAGATACCATGAAATATCTAAAGTAAAATACTGGTAAAATTTTAGGGGACGAAGCAAATCTCCATTAGCCTTTTGCTTTCCTGAATTGTGTTTAGAAAAATATGAATTTGCATACACATCCGCAGACTTACTCGTCCCGAAACTGATCTGTCTCTGCTGTAACTCTCTCTGTTAACAGACAGACCGTGTCTTCGAGCAGGTTGAACAGAAAATTTTCGTGCAGGATGGAATTGTGAAAGCAAGTAGCGGCGAGAGAATGTACGAGAGAAAACATGGCAAAGGGGATAATCATAAGTTGGTGAAAGGCGGGCGCGAGAGGTATAGAAATAAAAAGAAAACGTCGCTGAATGGAGTGCCAATGAAAGGCTTTGTGAGATTGATAGAGTGAATCAGATATGAGCCGTGACGGGACAAAGCGCGAAATAAAGTGCGAGTCGAGACCAGCCAGCAGCGTTACAAAGGGTTAAAAGACGTGTTGCATTTTTCCGGATGAAGTAACTATGCCTGTCGTACGACGAAACTTTTGTAGAATCGAGCACGTCGGAATATCGATTGCTTCGCGACAATGCAAAAGATGAAAGTGATTTGACGCCGAACGTGGTCCGATCGGTTCCCGGAAGGAGTTTCAACTTCATCGACTGTGGCTCGTTTCTTCGCACATTCATGGTTTGCCGGATGTTAACGTAGATTTTTAAAGGTCCAAAAATACCGGCCACTTGTGTGCCACGATCGTCGTGAATAAGTTGAAGGAACTTGAATGAATATCACTTTTAATACCGAATAGTGGCTTGCAAAGTAGATGTTTGGCTTTTTACTCGTTGACTATCACGATGGTCATTGATGCACTACGTTACTAAATTTTTTAGAATGACTAAAATAAGATAAACTTTAAATAAAAACATTTTATATAAAATTGCATTGCGTATTCGCATTACACTCTATTCGACAGTCTCTCTCGCGCTTATCATCAAAGGGTTAAACAATTATTATCAGCGTCAATCAGATATTGCCAAAAGAATCACATGGAGGACACGTAGAGATTTCTATCAATAATTAATCTACGAATTTTTCCTTAAAACACGTCAATTATTACCACAGATACGTCCAGTTTTATCGCCTGTCGGACGAAGGATTAACAATAAAAGCACAGTAGTTTCTAATGACTCTGGCACAGACAACAGGATACCCAGGGCTGCATATCAGACAGTGTTGTCAAACCTATCGAATGAGCGATCGAACAACTAGATTTGGCACGTTTACGTGCACGCATTGTAGCAAACATTGGATCAAAGCTATTGCTACGTTGGCCGCTCTCTCTCTCTCTCTCTTTCCCTCCGCCTCTCTCCCTCTCTCTATCCGATCGTCCTTGGTTCATCCTACCAAAACGTGTGTACCAACAGGAGGGTAGCCAATTGCGTTACACGCTGCGAAAGCTATCGTTACAATGCTCAAAGTCGTCTTTACGTTCCGTTACGTGACTCGGACACCGGCGATAACGGCAAATCCTGGAATTCAGAGTAATCCAGAAGCCATTCTCCCTTTGCTAACTACTCTGTTTGCCTAGATCGCCTATATAAAGACGTTCATTGAAGATTGATTGTCTGGATTCGATCGAAATATTGGCCTACCGCCGCTGATTTCTGTCTGTCTTCTGATTACTCGGTTAACTGACTAATGAAATAACCATGGTGAAAGTAAACGTCGTTCGAGTACATATTAATCACCGTGATTTATTACGCTAATCTTTACGAGAGAGGAGATATTCAACGTTCTGGAATGATTGTAAATACATGGATCCTAAATGAAATCTGATACAGTTACTCGCATTAATATTCGAAACACTATCTGTATATTCCTTGCTTCGTATAAGAGGGCTTGATTTAAACATCGTGTTGTTTATTCCACGGAAATACGAATGATTTCTTGTAGCTTGACGTAAACAATTTCTTTCTAACAATAACGTCTAATCGCACAATGAATTTTTAACCAAACAAAGGATTGTCCCATTTGTTTTTTAAATTCGATACGTTCTTCTGTATATTTTCTAACGACACGAAACTCTTCTATGATAAGTGTTCAGACACTTTCCACTGTATGAATAAACATAATTATTATTTTTATTTGATTTCAATTTGTACAATGTTAACGAAATTGAACATTCGCAAAGATCAGAAATTAATAAAAATGCACTTAACAGGTTCCTCTCTTGCAGTCTTCGAATAATATCAGAATCACACGTATCAGAGGACCTGGCTAGATGAGTTCTAACAACAGAGTTAATAAACTGCCGCTGACATTCTCTGCATGCAGTCTAAAAATCAAGGTTCATAGGTTTCCTTTCACGGGAACTTTTACGATCGTATGTTACTTCCTTCAAAAGCAATGGAAGTTTCTTCACCGTCAAAGGTTCTCTGCAAAAGTACAAACCATAGTTACACGAGTCCTTCGATGTATCGAAAACCGCACGGTGCATTCGCACTCCGTAAATCGAACTGAGGTTTCACGTGGAACGGGTATGGTAAATTCCTTTGCAGAACTCACCGCCCGTATTCGTGCATTTTCACGCAATTTTCCGCGAGCAAAACAGGATGCGAAACTGTTCAAAATCTCTTGGAAACGTTTTAACTTTGCATCGATGTGGAGAACATTTTAGCAAAACAAAAAAATAAAAAAGCAAAATAAATATACAAGTTTACCAAGCAGACGTTTATAGATTGAAATATTTTATAAATTGAAACAGAAATATCTTATCTCGTCTGAAAGTACTTTAACGAAAATACGCGTTATTTGGTTATGGTTTGTTGAAATTTTCCGACTTCAAATTTAATATAAATAGTTATCTTAAATTTTTTAATCCTATCATGTTTCCAATAATCAAATTCTATCTGACATAAAATAATTATTCTTCTATCAAACAATCCCCGTTTAACTCCCGTTAAACATCAAGAGAAAGTATTCGACCATTAAATTAGAAACGAAGGAAGATATAAACCAACCAAACTAGAAGGAAAACTGACAAAAAGATTTAATTAATATCTCGTGTTGTCTAAGATGAAATTAATAATCGAAGAATCACTGAAAAATTCAAGTGTTCGATGACTTTAACAAGTACTCGTTATCAATTTCCAGTTGTTCCGAAAGTATGCTCGGATTTCGTTACGATCGAAAGCCAGCAAACTGTTGACGGAGAATTTTGCATGTGAACTGGAACATATTAATTCTATATGTGCGTTTGCGAATTCGGAACCGAAAGTCGGAGTTCTGTTGATAGAAACGGAAACTGAGCAAATTATGGACGTTCGATAATACGAGTTAGAGTCGAATAACGATAGAATGAGGAACGTTAGTCATCGGTATGAACGGATTGTTGTGAGTGTCGCAACTTTTAACAGAGAGCAGTGAGCAGCGCGTGATATCTGCTCTGGGCCGTAATGAGTTTAATGCAGAAGTTGCGAAGTTGTCGTTCGTTTCCATTTCGCTGGAACTTTCTTTAAACTCTCTCCGTCTGACCTCCATTCCGCGGAACAAGATCCTTACGAATCGAGATTGAAGTCTCTGCAATCGTTTTTCGACTCAAGCTGACGGGATATGACGTGGCGAAACGTCATAAGTTAAACTTTTGATACTCTGAAACCGTTTACATCCAAACTCATCCGTCCGGTTGCCGAAACTTTTTAATTTCACCGAAGGAAGCTGTGTATGAAAATTTAACAAGCATCAAACGACGCGTTTATCCCACAGGCGGGCAAGAAAAATTTCCAGCTTGATGGAATACATTCGATCTTCTTAAAAACGCAATACCTTTAGGATAAAACGTTAAAGCTTAACGTTCCTTAGGCGATACATGTTATACCTTCAAACGTTGGAACTTTCTTTGGCATTTGGTACAACTAGGTTCAGCCTGTTAACGAATAAGTTTCAAACGTTTTTAAAAATTTACCAAAAGGGAGCTTGCGTAAGGAGTTATATCATAAAATTGTATCGAAGGGATACAATATATGTATTTGATATATAGAACATTTCAAATTGTTATCTCATACGAATACAAATTCCGAACAAAGAGAGAGCTCTTTCGTGCTGAAACTTTTTGTACAAAGATATCAACGCGTGATCCTTTTACCGGTACATTCTACGCTCCAGCCACCTATGTTCGAACAGAAGACAAAAACCTACTTCGACGTTACATCTATCTTTCCATCTTTGACAATTTATGTCAGAGAAGTTTTTCCCACGTTATTCACAAGGTACTACAAGCTTGCAAGTATCCGCCTCGTCTCCCTCCGACACTTCGTACGAAGCTGCCATCGGATCGTCACTGACCAGCGCTCGTTTCACCGTGGCACCTCGACTCTTCTCTTCTATAAGACACTGACTTTTAACGTCGAATCGCGGTGAATCAGTCTCCTCTAAAATCCCCGATAAATTTCCAACGAGGGAAGAAACAGAATTTTATGAAGCTCTAGAGAATCGTTAGAGCAAAAACGACAAGCTGATAAAGGTGGAGGAGGCGAGCTGAAAGAGAAACTCTCCGCCGGCAACTCTCAAGAATTAACTATCACAAGTTACCATCGGTCTGTTCGATATCTACCAGCAGCGGAAGGCTTCGGGAAGCAGCGCATCCCGACTAGACGGCCCAGAATTCCAAGAAGTTGTCGATCTATGCGACCCATCCGGACGCTGCCGTCATTGACGGGACCGAGTACCGTAAGAAGTGGTGAAAGTTTCCGCAGAAAGTCCGATTTATCGCGCTAATTGAAAGCCGACTCTTAATTTAACTTGGCCGACAGTTTCTACCGGATATCTGGCGGACTTTCGTTCGGCTGACCTGACAAAATTCCCAAGACTTTTCTTCCAGAGGCCTGGGCTGTCTGAGCACGACGAATGAAAACATAACAGTTGCGAGGCGAGGCTTGCAGAAAACGAAATGATCGAATAGTAACGGCTGTGAAAGAGCCGCAGTAACGCGGTTAATTGCGCTCAGTTGACTGCGAGGGTTTTCCGTGGAGCTGTAGGCTTTATCGCTTCCCCGTAGCGCGCCAATTCCCCAAAAGACCTAAATATCGGTTCGTTCTACCTTCGATTGCTCGATAATCTAGAGAATCCAATTTCGAAATTGCCGCTTGTAACAGTCTTGGCGACAGTTCGCATCATTGGGTAGCTCGTACAACGTTTCGCAAAATTTACACTCGCGAGAAACAATGCGACAAAATAGTTGGCCAGCTTCCGCTCCATGTTTCTATGGAATTTGTTCACACGTTACGGCTGATTAAGAGCGTACGTCGCGTCTTCTATTCTATCGTCAATACTTGATGATATAGTTTGTATTTTGTCTTAACATCCGGTGAGTAACATACTTGAGGAATATGTGCACTTTAGAGGAGTTTGCGAAAGACAAAGTCTTTGAAGCGAAGATAATGAAAAAAATGGAGAAATTTAATATAGGTAAACGCATCTTGAATACCATTTTCTCTTTCAAAAAATAAGGTAATTAGAATTTCAATGATTTTTACATGTAGAGTGTCTTTTCCATAAAAATGTGTCAATAACAATTTCCTTATCGCGATTAAATTTAACGCGATTTAACAAATGGCTCGGTCGATTCTTCTCTGACAATGAACGAAAAAGAGATTGCCGTGCCAATTTATAGAGACAGCAAGGGAATCGTATTTGGTTGAAAATGCTTTCAGCAACAGTTGATAAGACGTCCTGAAGTGACTGTGATAATTCTTGACGGAACGCTTTCGGCTGTTTCTTACCTTCTCTGTAGAATGTTCATCTTTGAAAACCGACCGCGCTATATAAACCCGAAGGATTAAGTCTAATTCCTTAAGAAGCAGCTTTATCATTGACACACAGATATTGCTTTGGCAAAGAAGTTAAACGTTGCTTTGGAAAATCTTCTCATTACCGCAGGTATCTACCAAAAGTTGTCTGTTTTCATCGTCATGCCATAGAAATTAGGAAACTTTGTAACATTTTCGACGGTCATTTAATGCCGACACTGATATTTCAACCGTACACAGCTTCTACGTTTCAGTAGGTAGATCGTTTACTTATGATGGTAACGCATGAAGATAAATCGTTCAGAGAACATGATTCTCGCATAATGCGAGGAAACGATTTTAATCAGCTTTCGACTAGTAAAAGGGAGAGTCCTTTGAAATGCAAAACTTCTTGGTTGTAGAAAAATCCTGCGGACCTAGTGATATCTATCATCCGATATTTTTCTCAATTTTAAAGAAATTCTGTTTGTATTTTTAGCAGAACTTACCGATCAATCTAATAAAGACCAATGTTTTACTATTTTCTGCGGTATATGCGTCTAAATTTATAGAATTACCGTTTTATAACAATTTTAAGTCGAGTGTCAAGCTTCTGACACTTTTTCAGAGAATTTTTTCCAATTTTACTTGAATATTTCTCAGCTACTTCGGTAGAATTAATCGATATAGCATCTTTATCCATTCTTTCACGAGACAGATGATTTCATGCAACAGCGGAAACCACTCTAGAAAGATGACATAAAAACGGCTTCTGCGAGCCACGGCGACGGGAGCGTGAGGTTTCTAAATTTTCCTAGCGGAAGGTTACGTACAAAGCAGTATGGAACATACTGAAATCGTTGTATCGACAAATCGAATGCGAAATAAAATTTTAGATGAGCTGACAGATATTTCCCGCGCGGTCATCAAACTGCTGGAGAATGCAGCAGCCATAAAAATTCTCAAGCTCGGAAGTTTACAACACGAGCTTCGTCTCTGTAATCTTCTTATCTATAATAACACATTTTTGAAACATGAAAGGAAGGACGAAAGGTTATTAAAGTATTACGCGACCGCTGTCGAAATTTTTACAGCTAAAATTGGAAGTTAAAAAATTATAAAAAGTAATTTGATAATTATATATATGTATATATCAAATAATGAATTAAAATAATTAAAAATTATAAAAATCATTGGAACACCGAATTCTAATTCGACTAGTCATCGATCTTTCTACATGAAAGGTGTCTTCTCGTTTCCTGTCCGATGGGAATATTCCATAATTTCAACGGAAAATCGAGAAGCAATTCTTTTTGTAATCAAGAATTCGTAATTATTACGTGGAAACTCAGTACGGCTGTACTCGTTTGATCGTCATAATTATAGGAATGTTAGCGCAGAATCTTAGTATATACAGCGTTCGCAAAATGGTCGGAAGGCAAAGCTATCGTCACCACAACGCACAAACTTGCCATTATGACGCGATGAGTCGGCGATAATCGTTACCGTCCAAGTTAAGCGCTCTACATCGAGATTGAGTCTAGCTGGGATGACGTTTAACCGACCGCGTTTAACTTAATGGAGCTTTGCTCCGAACTACAAATTATCCGACTTAATCGAATGAACGGAAAAAGTTATTTGTTTCAGAGATCGAGGGAAAATGCAATTTTCTGCATTTCAGAACACTATATCTACGATAGTTGCGTTATCGTTCTATTCTTTTCTTCAAAAGATTAATATTTTTTATATAAATTACTTTTTTATCCCGTTCTTTGGTAATATCGGTCTTTCATCATTTTTATTTAAAAGAGATGCATTTTCCACGAAAATATCATACCTCGAAAACCTTCCGTACTGTAAAAATAGTTCGTTAATTTCTCCGTACAATGTCTCTACAACAACATCAAATTTGTAGTAATACTTATTCTCAAGGGAGTTGCTATAATTATGGATATGAATGGATAGAACTTTGTAATGCATTTAAAAAGAAACGTACAGTAGTTTGTACAAGGAAATGTTTATAAAATTTATACTCCTTTGATGTATCAAAGGAAATTTTATTTGAAACATTTGTTACTGCGACGAATAATATGTATAACTTTTTAGACATTGAACAATTTTCATACAAGTATTTAGAGTGAGGATACTCGTGTATTTATGTCAAGTATAAATATATAAGAATGGAAAAAGAGCGAAAATACAGAGATATATAATACATCGAAAGTAAAATACATAGTCATACTTTTATTCAAGTTTCTGTTTTTTTTCATTATCTACAAAAATATAAACTCGCATACATATGCATACGTTATGCATCGTAATTTCAAAATTAAGTTTCAGAAGAAGAGGAAAACAATGGATTCGATATTCGATCAAAATACTGCACCGATAATTATCTATTACCTATTCTGACATAAATTCTGCAACAAATAAGATTCACGTCCGCTACAATGACTTAGCGTTCTGCTCAAATGTTCTAATTTTTTACCGTCGGCCCGTTTCATATTTTTGACCGACTCACAGAGGGTACGGTGCATATGCAAATGATTAGAAACGAGGCAATTTAAATGTGCAATGAGATGCATCACAGAGCGAAAAAACTATTTTCGTTTCGCGTTAGTTGTGCCGACTCCCGGCTACCGAAAAGCCACCGGATGCCTCGAGCAAAGAATGTTCCATTCGGAAATCCGCTTTTGCAGACCTCCCGAGGCTCTTTCTATGCTCACTTTTCTCTTTTTCCACCAGTTCAGAAGAGCAACCTGACTCGTGTGCTCACCGATAAACGGAATATAATTTCTTGTTTTATTTGCCTTTATCGCTGTTCATATTCCTTGGACCGGGAAATTATTGGAGAAGCCGATAATAAGTGCGATATTGGCGCCGAATCACCTCCAATTGCTTATCGCAAAAATTTAATGACAATTTTTACATGACAATTTATACTGAACGTGCAGATAACAGCTATTTTCCTTCAGAAAATTCGGCTGTATCGAATTTGCAATTTTATAGTAAAACGAATTTAATTTTTAATCGAAAACACCTATCCGCTTGCTTTCAACGGTTCGTAAAATAAGCGGAAAGGATCATTCTGCTAATCATGTACGAGTTTTATGTTAAACTCCACTTTAACGAACGCTCCTCTCCATGGCTGACCATTCACGAGTCATACTACTGCGCGGCAACGAAGCACACTTCAGTGCGAAAAGTGTCATCGTACATCAAAGAACTTCAAGTGAAGTTCATCAACGCTGTCAATACCAACAAATTGTGAAATGTATCGAGGATGTTCAATGCTCTTCCCCCTCCTCTAATCACGTTGTTAAGTTCCAAAAATAAAGAACCTTTAATCTTCAGGACCGACGGTATAATTGAACCGAACATACTATACTAAATTTAATTAAAGAAAAAAAAATGGAAGTTTATCGATTTTGAGAATAAATAATATCGTTAATTATATTGATTGTGTTGTCAATTAGATTGATAAATATCAGACATAACGAGAATCTAGATAATAACAACTCAGGGAAACAATGCTGAACATAACGTATTGTTTCCTAATTACGTAAACATGTAACCGAAATCGGATAGAATGACTACCTTCGAATTCTATAAATGCCCTTAGTAGAGCCAGATAAACCAGATTTATCCTACAGAGCCGACAGATTATCTTCATTACAAATGAAATAATTCTATAATTAGTTCGCGGAATATTACTAAATTATCATTTCTAAAATCTTACCTACAGATATGCCGATTGTAAAATAATAATCAATTCTGAATGTAAGCCCAGGTTGGCGAACATCAGCCCTTGTTATCTAAATAGGAAAATTGTTGACAAGGAATAAAATCAGCGAACTCTGCTGTTTATAATAAATTATCTGTGCAACGTTTTATCGCGTTTGGTTATTAAATACCATTCAGTCTCGAATTTCCCAGTCAATTTCACAATACGAAGCGAACAGAAATACGAGACAAACGTTTCAAACTTCGTTTCAACGAAACAAAACTACGAGCGGCGGGACGAGAGTAGTCCTGCAGAAAATAGGCGAAAAAGAGATCGGTGAGATCGGTAACGTGTGTATTTCACGTCGATTGTCCGGCGACTTTGTATCGTTCGCCAAGTGACGATCGAAATTTTCAGGCGGCTTAATCGAATCAACGCGACGTTCCCAGCGATCGGCAATCCGATTTTCCCCGGCATTTGTCGATCCCAACGTTCGCAGGAGCAATTTTCCATGGCGGAGAACTATGTCCACTTTCCGAAGACAGAACAGAGAAAGGAAGCAGAAGGCTTGCAGCACGGCATGTTCACGTTTTACGGTCACGAGTCGTGGTAATTGTTTTTTTATTGACCGTCGAACCTCTCGCCAAGTTGAATGCTGGCACGTCGTTTCGTGTAAAAGCGCACAACGGAAACTCACTTGCTGACTAACTGTCTGACTGACTCGCTAACTGACTGACGACGTCATCCTGTGGACAGTCGGCTCCGCGGTACGTTGATCTCGCTAACGCAGCCGCAAATTAGCTGTGAAAACTGGCCGCTTTGATGTCGAATCGACAGTTCCGTTGCGGTTTACCTTTTACAGACTCGCGTAATTTCTTTTGACAGCATGGCGTAGTCGCTCGTTTCCACGCGAATGATTCTTTTCCACCACTCTCTGCGACAACTCGTGAGGATCAGGGGAAATGTCTGATTGGACGAGTGTTTTGTTAACCGTTTTGTTAAGCTGTTTGAATACGGCTGTTATCAATGGGCAATATTTAGATTTTAATTGAGTTTCGAATCAAAGAAATCTTGTTAACGATTCTATTTTATAATTACCTTGCTATACGGATAATTAGTTTGCTGCAATTGTGGGACTTCATTAAACCTACAGAATGTATTCTTCTCCTTTATTAGATACCCGATAAAAATGAATATTATAGCAAATGAGGCATTTTCATTTCTTTCACCTTGTTGTACGTTAATTTCCCTTTATAAAATAATCTCGTTAAATCGCTCTTAATTTTTAAACACGAAATTTTCACAAAATATCTTATTTACTAGCTCATAGGATCAAAATGAGACAACACTTTTTACGGACGCTTTCTAATTTTCACTTAAAAATAAGAAATGCAGATGCGTTGGTGTAGTTACTTTGCGTGTGGCTACTATACAGGGTGTTCCGGTATTAATGGTACAACCTGGAGGTAATGATTGTACACGAGAAAATAAGTCGATAATATGCAGTAAATTTTTAAATAAAAATCGACTTTGAATTTCCTCTGAGTACGCATGCGCTTGACTCTGTCGCGGTTAAACGTATCACGATACGATGCATATGTTGTAAGTTTATGAGTAATAATGAAGTATGTAATTTTTAGGATTTACTTTATTAATGCAAAAATTGTTGAAAATGATGGCAACCGTACTGCATACACAGGTGTGCTCTCCGAATTAAATGTTCGTGCACGCTTTCCAACGTATATTCTGTTTTTAACCCTTTCGCTACGAGCGTCGCCTATAGACGATATCCGCCGGATACCACTTGACCACGAGCCCCGCGACAAAAGACGCGAAACTGCGTCTGTTGTAATGAATGTAAAAACTGTAATGTGGGATTGTGTGTCATTCCCTGCTTCGAAATACTGTGAATTAAATTATTGAGAATTTTAATTTGTTATTGTAAAGTGTAATTTTTAATTTTTAAATATATTTTTATTGATAATAATTGCAAAATCTCCAAATATGTTGTTGTATAACACTTAGATAATGACGAGGCTGCACCGAAAGATGTAAGTCCGAACACCAGTTTACCTACGCGCAACATATGCACGCTTTCCGTCGCAGTGCTCCGTTCAGTGCCGCTATTCCGGCGGCACGATGGCCCGTACAGCGGTGTCACTCCGACGGAGCACACTGCCGTAGTGAAAGGGTTAATTCTTCGAACTCCAAAATGATCCTCGCTTTTAATTGTGGGAGGCTTGTGTTGTCTTCAGAATAAACTTTTGGTTTAATATATACGTTTTTACATAAATGGACAAAGTAAATAATGGTTTGTATCGAGATCTGTTTAACCACGACATAGTTAAGTGCATGCGTACTCGGAGGAAATTCAAAGTCGATTTTTCCGAGAACAAAGCCTCAAACCACAAAGATCTATTGCATATTTTCTTATATACAATCACCCAGTTCAGGTTGCACCATCGATACTGAGACACGCTGTATAATGATCAAAGACGCAACTATAAATTAAAGCAAATGCACGTAAACGTGTCAGCAAGGTAAAATATTAAATATTATGGCTGAACATAGGATACGATCGATAAAAATGTCGTTCCACTTTTTTAATCATAGATGTATTTCTCTGGCAGATGAAACAAATGAAAAAGCTCGAGCTACGGTATGAGAGAATATATGTGTGTATATATATATATAATTAGAGATTACAGAATACGTAGTGACCGTAATTATCTCAAACAGGCAAACATCTCACCTGGGGTTTCTCCACAGCGAAGCGTAAAAATGAACGGGGAAAAAAGCTACCAATGACCTCGTTTTACTGGCCACTCGTATCAGCTTTTATCCCTTCACATGCATTTATTTACATAGCTTATTTCGTTAAAGTTTTATCTGCTTGATGTCACTCCGTGTCCGGTTTTATTACGCCAGGAATTTTCATTGAACGCCATACTCTGGAACGGCAGAAGAGGAAAGTTGATTAACCAAAAGGATGTCGAGGTAATCCTGAAAATCCGATGAAAGTAGACTTGTGGTCTATTAAATATCGTTAATTACGTTGCTCGATAAAATGATAGTCGCGATTTCAATCCACCGGACTGTCACAAACCATCTTCATTTCTTTGGGGATTATGTGACCATCAAACAGACATTTGTAATCGTTACAGATGTTAAAGGAGCATATAATATGAGATCCTTTAAAGTAAATTAAATATATTATTTACTACCGGTACATCATTCAGAAGTATCCAAACATTTTAGCCGATTTCAACCAATGATAGTAAAATGTATAAATGAACGAAAAACTAATGATTGAAAGCAATACTTACCATCTTTCCATAGAATCGATAGATGATAAATTTTAATTATTTGCTTAAAAATTCACGGGTGGTATATTAAAATTCAAAATTCAATATTTTAAGAACGCAAAAGATATTATAATGGGGGATGTAATTGACGAGTATCGTCTCTTCATCGAATTACATAAAATATGTTAAAATTTAATCAGATTCGATTATCACCTCGCTGGCATAATTTCGTTACGATTATGTGTAATTCCGGATAAGTCATATTGCCACGCTAACGATCCGTAATGTGTTATTTCGTTAATGAACGGCGATCAGAACGAAAGGCAGGCGACAGTAAATGCATCGCGAATCGATCAAATCGATAATGAATTTCCGGCGCTCTGTCAGGTAATTAAAAATCACCCTTATGCATCTGGGTCGCGGCTCGAATAACTGAATTCCGATCGATTCATTGATTTTCTATTTTTCCCTCTCGTGACACAAGCAGTCAGAACACCAGGGTTTGACGAGTGTTTGGCTTAATCGAGATGAAGTGAAGGTATCCGGTCGATCGGCTCGGTAAATAAATCATTGCTCATTGCACGCAACGTCGGAACTGATTGGTTTGGCTAGTTTCCAGCGATAGTTGACATCGACGACGTTGATCTTCGCCGTGGATTCAGATTAGGGCAAGGCACTGATCGGATATCTAGATGATACCCTTCGATGAACATGCGGTATATGTTTGTTTTGAGTGTGTAGTTAACTTAACGACTCTGGAATTGCCCTATTACCAAGTAAATTTGTCTTCGTATCAATTTATTGAAACGCAAAATCAAAAGATGCAAGAATGTTGAAGACGTTATGGATTCTTTACATAATAAGTTAGCAATGAATAATGAGAAGTGTCTCGCCTAATTCTGCCATCCCCAATCCCTCTCTTGATATGATACAAAAAAATGTTTCAGAGAAACGTTGTTGATTATGAACATACCGTGTGCTTTTCTCTATATGATCTGGCGATGGTCTTGAAACGTCCAGTAAAGATGACATTAAGAGTTTCACATAGATGCTGTCATCTCTTTCTTACATACATTCTTGTAGCTGACATTCAGACAAAGAATTTAGGACTACAAACTCGTGTCCTTCGCACCATTCGCTATCGAGATACAAACTTTTAAATTCGACAGAACAGTACAAGGTACATGTCGTCTACACACGCCTGCTCGGAACTGACTGATTGTTTTGGAAGCATTAAAAAACTGCAATCTTGTATTTCGGCAATGCCATATCAGTAATAACGGAATGAAGATGTGTTGCCGACGTACTGAATTCTAAAGTTCATATTTTGATAACAGATAGTGCGAACATCATTTGTTTGCAGAGTTTTGAAAATGTCTGAATATCAGCTACGAGAATATATAACAAAAGATGGAGGTATTAGTTTAAAGATTTTAATGTCACCTTTACAGGACGTTTTAAGGTCATCGTAAGGTTAAATAGATGAGAGCACAGTATGTTCTCCTCGATATCATACAACTTCTGTCTGAAACGTCTTTTGCGTCATCACAAATAAGAGAATAATTAAGGGTGACACAGTTATGTGAGACACTCCGTATAAGCGAAATACTCGCTTTCGTATTAAATGTTATGTTACATTTTAAAGATTTTTTCCCCAAGTACATCTATATTTCTATTGTTGGGTGCTTTGCCCCGCATTCGATTAACCTCGTATTTAATTAATTACACCAGTTTCACCGTCATCATCCATCATCACCGACTGTCGATAAAATAATCATTATTTATAGCAAATTTAAAATATAATACTAAATTTTAAAAATTTACTTGTTTGTTGCTAAAAATATAATGATTATATATTATCTTTTATTAATATTTATTTATATTTCAGTTAAGAAGGCCACGAAAAAATATATAAATATTGATGATGAAATGTAAATTATGCTCGTTACGAATATCAGTGCCTGCGTAGAGTATGCAAATTTGTCTCCTACTATATACGTGCTTATTAGTTCAAATTATAGCTGCAAGGAATGTTGTTGGTACGACACGATTGACAAATAACTGATAATTTTCTGTATAAATAAAATTAAATAAGACATTCATTTGTTTATTTAATTAATAGATTTTTCAAGCGAACAACACCGGCGGAAATCGTATTCTAACAATTTAAAAATTTTAGTACGCTACCAACTAATCACGAATTTGTCTCGTTATTCGGCTTTAAGATTAAATACATGTATGTATTATCTCTTCCAGATTTTAAAGATACTGAAAATTACAAAGTTCAAAATTATTTCGAGTGTTTTACGAACTCGCGTTTATCTTTGCGAAAACGAATTATTTATTATTAAACAATGGAATGTTAATTACTAAACAATTAAATGCAGTATATTCTTGTCGAACAATTCACAGAATTTCTACGAAATTTTATAATGATTTATGCAATGAGAAAATGCGTTGCAGCTGCGATTGCTCATTGAGGTGTTTTAATTAGTTCAGCTTTTAATTAGCTTCTCTAGTTAGACGACATAATGACGGAATAAACGAGTATCTAGGCTTTTTTGTTAAAAAAAGCTTGTTAAAATGCTCACGGACAATATTCTAATTACATTCTTGCATCAAATCATATGATAATATTTGAAATTTAATTTTCGGAATTAATATATTCTGATTCAGCTTTACGCTGTGCATAATAGTGGAAGTATTTCAGTAACGTTTTAATCTGCATAAAATAATACTTATGAAGCTTAGAAGTACATAAAATTATTGAATTGTTTACAGCTATTGTTAAAATTGTAGGGAAATAACCAGGTTTTATCACACTCTTATAACTTTATAATTTTTCGTCAGATAGCATTTGTAATTGGTACTCGTAACATATGACTCGTAAAATTTTCCAAATAATACATTAGTTCAATTGAGAAAGCAAGAATAGGGCGAAAAATACATAAATCTATTCGAATTTTCTCATAAATATTCACCACTTAAAATAGTGCATTGAAAAATAATGCACACGTTCCTATTCATCGCTTAAACGAGAACGAAGCCAAGCATTTTCGCGAACGATTTACGGATGATTCGTTAGCCAACGAGCATCGCCAACGCGAGCTTATTGACAATTTTAACAGAAATTTCGGCGGCAAGCAGCAACGAAGTGTGTGTATGTTGTATTCGTGAGTAATGAGAAGAGCGAACCGGGGATAAGATTAGAACGATATCTCGGCAACTTAATCCTGGTAGCCACAATTTCCCCTTTAAGCTCGCCACTCCTCATCGGATAAAGTTCACGCAATTAACGGGCAGACACGGTTAATAGGTCCTCGAACGTGCGGATGCACTTTTAGATCGCTTATTTCAACGAAAAGAAATCGCTTTTCCGCCGTAATCGATCAGTTACTCTGTAACATCGACGATGTCACACGCTTCAGTTTCGATTTTAACGCTTATAGGCTATCATGGATGAAATTTCACCCCTTACGAATTTCATTTTAATATTATCGTTAGTATATTATACTTAGCATAGAAAAGTTTCATGTATGTACGAATTTATTTTTTATCCTGATACTATTATTACTATTAGTTTGCAGAATATTATTGATATACGAGACATAATTATTTGCAAATCGCACCAAATTTACCAAATTGACCGCTATGATCGCATTTTCAATGTAAGATTTATTGTTGCTCGCAGGATATGGACTAGCAGGCTGATATATGGAATATATTTCATTTTATTATTCAACCATGAAACGCAGTAATTAACATCATACGAAAGCCAATACAGCTATAACAGTAAATCATCTAATTAAACCACAAGGATGCATAGCACATTCACGATGTAAAATATCATGTGAAAGGGAATGATAATCTCCTTAAGTAGGTATAATTTGTTACTGGAAATAAGAAGTAAACAAAATGATTGAAAACTGACTTGAAAATTTCGAAATGTTTGTGGATCACTTAACAGTTGAGTTGTCTAAGTATTGGTTATCGATTAACCGTGTTTACAATGGAATCTGAAATACGAGAATGGTTTTAGTTCTCTAAGGTCCTTTGAAGATGAAGTACCGGATGCTCGTTGCTATCTTCGAGTCTAGAACTTCCTTCCAGCAAGCGAAAGCAAATGTCTCTCAATTTATATCCATTATTATATTCGACATTACTGATTGTGTGGGATGTTACGTTACTCTGATGTCAACGGAAACGTTAAAATTAAAGTGAGTTACGTAGCATAATTCTGTTCGCACGAATTTGACCACATTTGAAATTATTCAGATTTGACGTTATTTCACTTTTTCTCGTGTATTGATTACTGAAATAGTAACTTCCCGGTTGAAGTACCAACAAACGCAACGACAACCGACCTGAACTTCTATAGACGAAACTCCTTCTTATTTCTTTGGAATCAGCCGACGCTTCCCTTCCAATTGTCACGAAAACAATACACAACAATAGAATAAAATATACCGGCGCATTCACAAAAGAAACGTCGATAAAAAGGTTCGTTCGCAACGGACGAAAGACGGACAATCGCGCGAATTACGTTTAGGCCAATACATCGGGGTCACAGACACGAGAAAAACAGCGTCCAGTGATTCAATCGGTTGTTCTCCAATGATTAACGTCGACTGACGTCGGAACTTAGCTCCTGGGATGGAGCTGACCGTTCAATGGATTCCCGGATCCCGTTCCAGCCGGGAGACCTTACCGAGATTTTCAAGAGGAAAACGTGACAATCGTAGTATCATGCTTTTTTGTGGCATTTTGCTGGATATTCTTACGGATCGTGGATCTTGTACGAACCCAGAAACATCTCTTTCTATGAAAATGAACCGGTTATTCAGGTGTTTGTTAAACGATATTGAAATTCCATCTCGCTTTGTCTTTCTTGTCCTCTTTCTACCTATCGATCTCTATCTCTCCTTGCTTTTTACACTAACCCCCGTTTAATCACCTTCTGTCAAATATTTTATCAACTCCCTCGACAAACATGTCTCGCGCGGTCTCGTATATTCCGCTAATCTGTCGTCCGATAAGTAATTCCCGTTGAAAACCTGGAATAAGAACGGGGAAAGAAGCTACTAAGTCTCTTTGCTTTCGAATGGAAGCGTAAAAACTCGCGAAAAGATAAGATAAACAGCTTCTGCTTGGCCGAATTGTGGGGATAAACAGAGAATGGCGTCGAGGGTAATTAACTTCGTCTTTAGAACAAACGAAACCCGTAGCAAACCAGGAAAATAGCACAAGTTTCAGTGTTACGTAACAGAAAAGCTCGTAAAATACAAGGTACATTAGGTGTACTGCAAGTTGCGGTACAGTTGAAGAAGTGTGATTGATTATACACGAAGAGAAATGAAGTAAATCCTCGGAACCATGTATTTGCAATACGAAGTTTTGGGAATATTTGTATTTTGAAAGTTGTAGCATGTACGTTGAAATTACATGCATCTTTTAGAAAGCTTATCCAAATGAGAAGTGGTAAAAATCTAGTATAACGAAGTCTATTACGAAGGTATTTTACTACAAACGCATCTTTAGGCATCCTTGGAATTTTGAACGAAAACATTTTCTGCCGACATATTGCACACACACGGATATATCATCCTACCTAACTGAAAGATA
The DNA here is from genome assembly GCF_014825855.1 of Bombus pyrosoma. Taxonomy (NCBI): domain Eukaryota; kingdom Metazoa; phylum Arthropoda; class Insecta; order Hymenoptera; family Apidae; genus Bombus; species Bombus pyrosoma. The sequence continues at coordinate 9,611,722 of NC_057783.1, forward strand.
TTTTTCCTCAGAACAAAGATGGAAAAATATTCCTCTTTAAAATTCCATAGAAGATTTCCATTCCTCATTTTCTACTTACAGTTTTATACAGAAACATCGATTTTTTAAAACTCTATCATACTAAGTATTAATGGACAAAATGTCCAGTATTAGAAGGAGATTTTCAAGCATCGTTAGTTAGTCTGAATTCGAGTAATCTCCACTCGAGAAACTGCTAAATTGGATTCAGGTATCTCAATGTGAACTTCATCTACACTCCCATCCATGTACAGATCTAACCATAAGCCTCTGATCTCATTCTCTCTCTCTCTCTCTCTCTCTCTCTCTCTCTGCTTCTCTCGATACTTAACCGTCTATCAATCGGTCTATTCCACTAATTATCCGTTCGATAAAATACACGACTACCATTACGTTCGACCAGCTATCTATTACCGTTCTTGTGGATTTAACTATTCGCCTTTCCATCTGTCTCTTCTCTTACATTGCCTTTCGTACACGACAGAACGTTGGACCATGTGGACTCAGGAGTAGAATCACCAATGAAAATCCCGACGGAGAATCCGCGGCGATGACACTTTGCATTTCCGAATTCGCCAGATACCGTTGAACAGTAGTTGCCATTCCGCGACCTATTTGTTCCCATGGAAGCTTTCTGGTGTGCTAAATTCTATATCCAGGCCCGTCGAACTGCTTGTTGCAGGTGTTCACTTTCGAATTCGAATTGGAAGTTGCTTTGAATCATGTAGGTTAAATTAGTTATATATATGTAAATCAGGTGACGGAGTCCGGTTAATATAGTTTAGAAAGCGTCAGAATTTTGTCATGATCGATTTGTTAAATTAACGTTGATTTTCGTTTTCTTCTTCTTTTTTTTTTGTTGAGGTAGTTACTTGTTTCAAATTTTTTCTTTATCCAAATTACATTTGCTTAGTCTCCTCCTTTTTACAAGAATCGCTTCTTCCTTTTACGTAATTGTGATCTTATTATTCAAAATCATTTTGATATAGAGGAATTTCGATGCATTAAATAAGATTGCAAGACGCATAGGGAACAAGTTCTATACATCTTGGTGCTTTGATATGTTGCAAGAGATTACTTCTTGAAGATAACTTCACCGGTCTTCCAGATCTTCGCAACCACATAATGAATGGTTATCACGAAGTTCAAAATGCTTCTAAGCTCCAGTGAACTTTACATCACTATTCAAGAAAAACTTGTCAAGCGTTTTCTACTTAATGTAGAGACCACGATTCAAGGAAAGCATTATCTTGTATATACATATAACAACTGCCATGACGCTACGTTACATCAATGCTTTGACGCGAAACTCTGAAGCGACGTTTCACGAGTATTCGCAATATAAATCGAGCGATGTATTTTACGACCGTATAAATTCTTTACAGACAACCGAATGCATCAAACCGACGCGTATCTTTGACCGTAATTAAAACGTGATCCCAAGATCATTATCGCGAATTAAATGAAAGCTAGAGCGCTACGATAAAACAAAGCTAATTCATCTCTTTACTCGACTGTAGAAAGATATCTCTGGTTAGGAATAAGATACAGTCGCGGATTCCGTACCTTGCATTTCTCTCTTTTGTTTTTAACTTTTGGCACGTTCGAACTTGGAACATTTAAACGCGTATTGGGATTTCAAAACAACAGTTATTCCTCTGCTTCTGACCATTTAAGTTCCCGATTCGCAGGAAGCAGCGCTGTGGGAAATCTTCCTCCCGAGAATCTAACCTATTCTGAATTCTCTTTACTTCGAAAAGGGATCTGTTTCGAAGAGATTCCATTTTTCCTTTTCTTTTGCACTTCATACTTCTCTCTTTTTTTTTCTTTTATTTTGCTCATTTTTGCTCGATATCTTTACGAGCGTTTTAAAATCAAGAAACAAAACCGATATTCATCATATTTAGAATTTTCGATTACGCATAAGAACTCGTGACGAAAAGATATATTATATGGATATTTTAGATTAAAAGATCTTAAGAAACATCTACATAGAAAGATTCATGTAAGAACTGGATATAAACAGACCTTCCTTTTAATCTCTCTCTTCACAATTTTCACATATTAATTAATTAATTTAAAATATTTTATGTATTATACAAATTGACACTTTTTATCAGATGTTGCGAATTTCTTTTGTCAATATTGAACGACTATTAATTAAATATTATGAATTTAAACAATCATGTCTGTATATAACAGAAATACATATAATCTATTAACTATAATACGAATACATTTAAATACATAAACACTTTAGTACAAGAATTTCGAACATTAGATTCCAGTAGTTTCGTAACAGAATATTACTTACATGGAAATAGTTGAAATGGTCGAATATGGCTGCTGAAAGCGAATAACACATAAATCTATCTTGTTTTTTCCAGCCTGGTACATTTTTCATGACAATTTTTCACTGCTTCGAAGCACTCTTACACGATAAAAGATTGAACTGAACTATGCGCTTATATGCCAATATATTATATCTGAAGTTTTGAAGTACAGTGTGTGCATACCTCCTTTAATAACATACTTCACACCGGTAGGAATGAAGTATATACATACATTACATATGTGATTGCAAATTATAGAATCAAATACGTTTGTGTAAATATATTTCATACGATTGTATATATTAAAAATTCATATTGGGAAAAGAATATAATACAAAAAAACATGAACAATGCGAAAATTAATATATACACGACATCAAATGTAAATGTATTTGTGAAATTGTCCCGAAAAATGGTATGTGATATTAACTATTAAATATCGACAGCACACAATTAATAATCCAAGTGTTAAGTAATGTATTATGTTATTATTAAAATCGTAAACTCAAATCTCGACAAATTAATATAATATATAATAAATTAAACAAAAATTTTCGCTATTTTCCAATTCTCTTTTTGAAAAACGAATTATAGAATCAAAACGTCTTATTCCACCAAAAAAAATATACGAATTCTATAGCTTCTAAATTCACATGTTTTCTATTGATCCACATATATGTGTATATGTATGTGAGAAAAGGCGGGTTTTTTCTTGAAGCGCTCGAAGCGTCACCTATAGTCGTTTAGTATATCCTACAATTGTCAAGCAAAGTAGAAGTAGTGCGGAGTTCAGAAAGATCTGTCGCCGTCTTGCATAAAATATGTATTTGTGCATCAAGAAAGCTGTAAGGAGTTGTATCTTGGTACAACTGTCGTCTCCATTTATTCACAGAAATGGTAAGTGAAAGAGCAAAACTTAAGTCTGTTGAATACGCGGCATATTTTACGTGGCAATGAGAAATGCTATGAAAGGCGGTGCAATTACGAGAATTGCAAACAGCAAATGTTTTGTGTGATGTTTAAATTATTCATGTAAACATATGGCTATAAAAGGAATGTTATGATATCATAAGTTTTAGTAACATATCGAACATTTACAAAAACATTCACGCGTATATTCTACAAAACTTGCATAATAAATCTCTTGTAATTTCTCTTAACAAGATGGCGGTCAGTTTGAATCATATATATGTATATCATACTTCTTTATAGTTATACATAAGTACATTCAATGATATTTATCGTTTGCATCGCTTAGGTTAGAAACGTATATAGATATATGTGTAGGATTTTATTTATTTAGAATGGATTAAACAAGAAACAATGGTTATTTAACGCGAACTAAATACAATAATGCATCCCTTTGTCTTTTCTCATAGCTCCATCACGTACGCGTTCCGCAACCGTCCGTGGCCATGGTCACGTAGGCCTTTTTTCCGCGTAAATATTCGGCTAAAGGACCGACAACACATTAATGGGCCTGTCGGCACTTAGGCTTTCTCGCAACATTGTTTATGGTTCACCCGATATTTCTTAGACAATCTGTCCACGATACTACATATGTATAGTATGCAGTAGGTAAATACATGGTAATACAATATTAGTAATAGTATATATAGTAGTATACTAAGTAGTACTATTAATTTGAAAATTTGGTAAAATTCATACCTTGTTGTTTATTTGTACATAGTGAGAAAACATTCTAATACATATATTCCGTGAATAAAATCTTACCAGCAGATTAAAATACGATAAAAAAAGTTCCCAAGAGAAAAAGTTTCTTTTAATCGCATATACGTGTCTATGAATGATTATGATATTAAAGTACACAGAAAAATCCAAGTTCCTGGTTCACACCGTATGATGGAAAATAGATTCCACGCTATAATTTCCAACTTACACGCGTTCGGTTTATCTCATGCTTAAGAGATTCGAAAGTTTCTTTCAATTTTATCCACGGACCAAGTATTTCCCGTCGTAACGCGATATTTCACCAATTCCGTGACAACGAGAAGCCAGAAGTACGAATCTCGGCGAGGAATCTTTGTTCTTTCGTGGTGCGATCGATGAAACCCCTTAAACGTATTTTTCTCGTGTCACGATATTTCTTCCATTTCATAAAAATAATCCAGCTTGTGAGAGCCCCAGGTGCGGCGCAGGGGCGAGACAAAAGCGGGACTATCTCAAATCCGGAGTTTTTTCGCGGATCGATCTCTTCCAAATGCACTTTCCACGCCCAGGAAAATGACAGTGGACAAGGGACGTGTGTGTGCACTGGGAACAGCGTATAATTTCCCGGTATCTAGCGACCAGTGACCAGTGACACAGACGCGCCGGCACCGAGTCTTCTCTGGTCCTAGGATATCGATTAAGTATAGACCGAATTCATAGCTAAACGTTCCTTTTAACCTGGACAATAATTTTAAGACGGATCGCGTGGAATGCTCATGTTAAGTAGAGCGTCGTTCAAACTCGAATACGGTCCACCGATGGAGATAAGAAATTTAAGGAACGTAGCGATAAGCTGTTTTTAAGTTGATATCGACACGGTTCGCAAATGGATTGGAGTTCGTCATGTGGAAAGGAAATAGCAAAATCAAACTGTACATTTGGTTCAATGAGAATTTTCCTACTTACTTTTCATTTTTGTTTTAAATCTTTTAATAAAATGATAATAGAAAGGATTTTCGATAGGATTGTTCTTCATTTTAACAGTCACAAGAATGTGATAAACCAATATCACAAGATTATGTGAATTATCCTGCGCAAAACAATTATGATGCTTGAGAAAAGGTTCATAAGAGAAAACAGTGAACTGAGTAAATTGAAATTATAGTTCTAATTTTTAAATATCAACTACATTTAAATTGACTACATGGTAATGGTAAATTTGTCTCATATATAGCGAGACAAAAGTCACTGACGCAAATATGATCATGCATCGGGATGTATCAAATTGAGTGAATATTAGATGAAACACTTATAAGATTCCACTATTTGAATGAAAACTTTCATTTCACAATAAGATACTATAGATTCCCAGTGAAGTAGTTTTTGTAGCGTACATCATGTGTTAACACGAGAGGACGAATCGATTCTATCACAGCTTATTGAATAATCGGAAAGAACATCCGAGTCGAAGGAGGAACTACGTCATTTTTCTAGCACGATGATCTTTGCACCCGTCATAAATTCACGTCATAGATTATTTCCACTGCATAAATTGAATTCGTAAAATGCCGATAATGTACGAGTTCGAGTAACGAATATTTCGGCACGATTATTTTCAATTAATCCGAGTTATGGTTCAGTTCCTGTTTCAAACGATATCTACGCACGACTGTGGATCGCATCGGAGCGCAGTTGTTTCACGGGAAAAATAATAAAAGGCGGCGTCGAATCCGGAAAACGAGAGTTCGTTTTCATTTATAGCTAACCCCTTCGATAAAGATCGTTTTCGAAATTCACTTGCCGATGAATCTAATCGAGATCGCCCATTCGAGATTCAAGTCCCCTTCATCCTTTCGAAAAAGCATTTAGAACCCATAGATCATTTGCTGTGCAAACTCATGGAAACGAAGTGAATGGCTATTTGTCCGCTGGCTGGATAAACGTAAAAAACGTTCAGGCATTCTCGTCAAAAACGTATCGGCTTTCCTTTTCTTCGCGCGTCACGGTAAACAGTCTTTTGTGAGTTTGGTTCGAACAAAACCAATTCAGATCCGTGCTTAAGTCGATTCTTTTCATACCGTTTCGGTAATTTCTGCAACGGGACAAAGTGGTCCGGTAGTTTTATCACCGACGCCGGAATACGGTGGTTCTTTGTAAAAAGAATACGTGGTGTCTATTCAGTTCATCTGTTTCCCCCATTTTATTTATTCTGTTGTTAAAATAAACTCCACACCATGGAACGTGCTTTTCAATATCTTCGTGTTTTTGTCTCGCTTTGCTTGCTGCGGATCTTTATTCGCGTGGGCGTTTCTGAAAAGGAAAGGGCGCCTTATTTACGTAATACTCGAATCGCGTTCAACGCATCCCCTCGAATGGAACGAACAGCAGAACGAATTTTTTAACGAAAAGTTATCGCGGCGGTGATTTTCAATTTACAAGTTTCAACACTTTCACGCGCAACTCGCTTCAAAGAGTTGCCAAGCACCGGCTCCACTTTTTTTATTCTGCTTGACTTTAGTTAACAAATTGATAGAGTAATTAGTGATCTCTCAGTGCCTTGAAACCAACGTCTATTAAATTTTTAATCTGGCGTTGACACCCGCAAGTGTGAAATAAACGAAAGGAAATATAAAAAAGAATGTCTGCGAAAGATCCAGAGAACAGTTACTTTCAAAATGTATTCATTTTTAGTCATGTAATAGAGTGTAAGTGTTAAAAGATTTATTATTTCATATCATGTACATTACATTTTAATGAACTTCCTAAAAGTTTTGAATCTTTTTTAACTACCGTGTCTATCTCATGATTACAAGTTCTTTAGAGTAGAAATCTACACAGAGTAAAATTAAGAACTTCGAAGTACAATTATCCTTTTGAATAAGAAAGGGTTCAAAGAATAATCTTCGACTATTCATCCCTTATCAAGTTTCTGCATTTATGCATCTCCAATGATCTACTTTTAAGAGGCGATTAAGGATAAAATTCGTAGAAGCCGAAGCACAATGAACCTCTTTGAGACAATAGAAAGTCATTTCATTGATCGCAATCTAAAAATGGAAACCCCATTCTCTATATCCTTTCGTTTGATTTGCACGCGCGCAGCAGAAGTTGTTATTTCCCTTGGCAAAAGATGCGCAGTGCAAGGCGAATGGGCGAGGCAGAATGTTAAGGAAACGCCGATTCTCGTACAGCTACCGAACAATAAAGTAAAAGTGGAAACTTTTCCAATCTAGATGGATCGCGTGCAGAAAGAAATCAGTCTTAGAACTTGCATTTGGATTAATCTTCCCCTGACCTGAGCTTTCTCTTAAAGCTAAGGTTAAATGATTCATCCGGCTCAATGGAATGTTCGGTCGTAGATAATACAATTCGGACATTCCAGCCGCTTAATTCAAACTTTTATTTTCCGAACTCTTTTACGATCTCATTGGTGTTTCTCGGCCCCTTTCAGTTTCTCCTTGATTTTTTTTACTTGATCTTTTTTTACTGGATTTTTTTTACTTGATTTTTTTTTATGGATACCGTTCCCATAATGGACATTATAAGCTATATAGTACGTATTTAATGATAGGTTTATTGATTTTTCTATAGCATCACAGAACTTTTGCTTAAAATCTACCTCTACAAATAAGCTTAATTTTTCATCTAACATTCCACTATATCACTCATACTACGAACTCATAGCTAAAATTCCATTAATTATGAATTCAATCCTATTTTTAGATTTTTCATAATATTAAAACAAAAATGGACAGAGTCGTTTATGTAATTTCATATTGCAGTATAAAATAAAAACTGAAGATACAATAAAAATTGTCTTCTATTGAAGTTTGGAAAAAATTAAATTTTCTCTTAAAATTGTGCTGTTAGCTGTGAAAAATAGGGATTCAAAGTTCATTTTCTTACGTTTTCATTCAATATTTAGAGAATCTTTTTAAATTTTTTATTACTTTTATTAATCTGTTAGGTACACTCCATTAATTTATTTACCGTTCCGTTTCGAATATCCACCCACACGGATTTTATTCTTTTTTCGATTTCGATTTCAATTTCAATTTCGATCTTTTCTCAAATTCAACGATATTTTCTATAGATAGCTTTTCGTGATCGCAAACTTTTCTTGTTAGAATTTCTCGCAAGTTCTCGATCGAATTCATATCAGGACTCGATTCTGGCCAAAGTAATAATTCTATCTCGAAATTTTGAAATCACTTTTTTTGTAGTGACGGCTGTGCGAATAAGAGCATTCTCTTCATGAAAAATTGTCTTTTTGTCTTCTATTTCGGTTATGAGAGGCAATAATTTCCCATGTAACATCTCCTGATATTCTATAGGACTCAATTTATTCTTTACAAAAACAATATCACTTAACACATCCAAGCATCATCAGCTGATTTCTCAGAAATATCAAAGAAAAAATACAGAAAATGTGCGTTGAATTAAAAATTATTCACTGCGCTGTATTATAAAATATGTCAAAAAGCAACAAAGGGTTTAATACAAAAATTACTTGATTTAATACTGGTAATGGATACTGTATCCACAACAATGTCTGTAATAATATAAATCAGCAGCTAAAACCATGCAATGGATATCAGATATTTTATTGTAATCTGATAAATCCTGCGCTTAAAGTATTCACTACAAAAGGTGCAATATTCTTAGCATTGGAGATTAATATTGAAAAGTATGACAAACAAATTGTCCAACGGTGAAAGACTTGAGATTGAAAGACGTGTCGAAAGAATTTTATCTTGTAGTGCGGTTACCAACAATATTCCACATCGTCGGCTTAATTAAAACAAACTTTGCTACGTGACCTGAACATTTTAACGAGCAGCAACCGGACAGTGAAAGAAACGAATTGCATGAAACAGCTACCATAGCTCCGCGGCGTAATATTTGAAACGATCGATTCGCTATATTCATGAACGTTACCGCGACAAGTGACAAGTTTCAAGCGCAGGATTTCTTTGCCATTTGTATGGGGAAAAGCGCAGTGGCAAGGTATCCCAGCGTAAAACGTACGATATGAATAAAATCGGCTCTGGAACAATATTCGATCGTCAAGTGGGAAACTCAGAATGAACTGCGTGCTTTGTAATATTTCTTTAATTTCATTAGCAATTTTTTAACACGGCGCGATATTAAGCGAACAAACAGCAATATCTGAGGAAACACATTTAATGACGTTCGTGGCTCGCGTAGTGTAATCGAAAACGTTGGACGCTGAATTTTAATAGTGGGAAAATTATTATATTCGCGATGAAATCAGCCGGCCACGATGAAAATTAATAACACGCTGATAAATAATATCGTCGTAACTGTGACTCGTGTAAAAACCGTTTGTTCCATTGCTGCGATTAAATGAACGAATTGTATCCCCGATCGCGAATAATTATCTGCTTTAATTGCAAGGGAAATTCGTAAAGCGAGAGATGTCGCTGTTTTCGTTCGTTGTCGCGCCAGATAGTCAAATTGTGGACATTGTAACGTAAGAGGGACGGAATCGCTGTGGCCACTATCCTGAATATATTGGTTATCAATCGGCCATTCAAACGGTCGATGGAAAATTCAGTCGGTCAAAAATCCTTTCATCGTACACGTGGGAAACAAAACATTTTTTCAAACAGTTTCACCGCAGGCAGCCAGGCGCGTTTCGGGTGCACACAATCGCCTTGAATTTCCGATAGTTGCCAGGATCTGGTGTTCTGCAATCTGCAGCAACCGATATTGCATTACCTGTACCTCGCTGTACGTCTCGCGATAACAAGGGCGGACGTAGCTTCTCGATTATTAGATTTTTTAGGACCATGTCATCTTTCACTATGTCTTCTGCTACGATCGTAAATAAAGATCTGCATTAACCTTTTCGCAGAGTTCAATTGTATACTTCATATGTGCTATGTAACAAATTTCATATTTTAAATTTTATGTTTGCGAACGAATACGAGATATAGAATTATGCTTGAAATTATAATATCGTAATATTTACTGTAGATCAATATTGGGATGTATTTATTGTTTTAATATTTAATACTTCTGTCCCTGACTAACGATTAAATAATTTATACAATTTAAAGATATCAGAATTTGCTGAAAAATAAGCTAAATAAGCTAAAGCTTTGCAGTGATAAACAATAAGGTACTTGATACATTTGCAAACGATAATAAAACAATATGATATAAACATCGTTGGTTAAATCAATTCTCCGCAATGATTTACGATAATCATGTAAAAACATACGGACGTACTTGTTTAACATCACTTAACTCTTTATCTAATATATATCATTAAAAGAAATATTATTAAAAAGTTATCATCCAGCTAACCACCTAGAATTCCAGATAACTATTTACACGAAAACATAACTGAGTTATGAAATGCTTTCGAGAGCCTATTAAATTTGAGCCGATCGAGAAGTATGTGTAATGTGGCTCGGATCTTAAAGGTTTGAGAAGTACGTTCGAACAATTACGCGTTCGTGACAATCTATGTTTCACGTTATCAGTTCAGTGGTCTGGTAAAGTTATGAGTAGACAAGACTGGAAGAATCAGACGGAAGAAACTGGAAAGGAAAGAGATGGTTTCGTGGTTTGCTCGATAAAGGAGGAAATAATATCTTCTACCTCCGGCTAGTCGATAAGCATCATTCCGAGCCGGTGGATGGGAAATTGGATTGTCTCCTTTCATACATTTTACTCCTATTACCAAGAAAGTACAGCCGATGCGGTCTAATTCAGTCTGACACTTACGATTAGTGAAACTTGTGTACGCTACTTCTTTTATGCGCCTCCTCGAGATTCCACCATTTTCCAACACCCCCCTCTCCCATATCTTTTTGTATAGCTCGTTGTTTTTCTACTCTGTTTTCCTGTCGAACTATGCGGTAAACAAGCGTTCGTTGACTGAATCGCTTGATTGGAGCTTTTTTCCTGCCTGTTTGATACGACGACGGGTCAACAAGTTTGCTTGATTGTTATGTCAGCCTTGTTTAGGCAAGTGTTCCAAGTTAGAGAAATTGATTGATTGCATCCCTTTTTCCTCTCCGTTTTATTTTAGCATGTTATGAGTTTGAGTACTCTAAAGATGTAGTACTGTTGTTGATTTCTAAAATTGTGGGAAAAAAATATATTTTACAATACGAATCGCCCAATTTGTGGAATAAAATTTCAACGAATAGTCAAAGGTTTCAAGGGGGAATTTTTTTGGACTGATAATTGTGGCATACAAAGATCGAACTAGTCAACTTCATAAAGTACATTATTTGAAGGTACCTTAATTTTTGGAAAATAACACTTGTAAATAGCGGAGTTGATCGGTCAACAAGGTAAAAGTTTTTACCTCGCCACTAAAGTTCTATTTTACCATTAGATAATGTTTAGAAACTTCAAGTACTAATTAAATATTCTTAAAGAGATTATTTCTATTAACTTTCTAATTTTTTATCATTCCTGGTCGATATTTTTCACGGTGAAACCTTTTTCTTCTCTTGTTCTCCTCCGCGGTTGAAATGCAGTTTTAACAAGTAATTAAACTTCAGCGTTAGGCAGTGTTCCTCTATTCTATTTGAAGTTCCAGAAACGGAAGTTGTTTGACTGTGCAGTCGGAAACTATTGCATAATGAATTACATTCGCTGCCAACTCTGATTTGAACTTAAATGTTAAATATTGCTAACATGGCTGTCTAAAACCCACGGACAATCATGTAATTCCTTGACGTATTGTTAAAGACATTCTATCAAGCACTTGAAATTAGTCATTTTGTATTCCGAACTCCTAAACCTTGCGAGCCCTGTTCTGAATACTTCAGTTATCTCAATTCCTGTATTATGCATTTAAGTTCTCGAATTTTGATCACAGATCATTAGATTCTCCGAATTGCAATTGAGAGTACTTGAATTTTTAAAATTCTTATATCAAATTCTTCCAATCCTAGTTGGGAACCGTTGCATTCTCTAAATTTCAAATCTTAGACCTGTGATATCTTAAATCTTCGAATCTCGAGTTATCAGTTCCCTAGACAAATGTTGAATCTAATTTTTTAAATTCACACATCAAACTTCCAAATTCATGGAATTCACATTCTAATTTCTGAAAATATTCCGAATGTCCACGCGCAAGTACAAGTCCAAATGTACAGATTATTATCAGATCCTCAAATCGCAAGCAAAGAGAGCCGAGCTCTTTTCGCTTCGTGGCAAAGATCTCGATAAAAAGTGCCTACGAAAACAATCGAGAAATAGAAATGAGAGCAGCAACGTTCCAGCCTCCTTTTTATCCAAACAGACGAAACGAACGCGGATGATTATAAAAATTTCAGTCGGCTCATTCATTCCGTTTCTTTGCGTTTCTCCTACTCTGCGAGGCTTCAGTCGGTCGAAACGAAAAGGAGAGACCCAGAGCAGAGATCATTACGGCGTAAGAAAATGGACGGTATGGAGAAGTTAAAGGAGTCGAACCGCATTTGAAACGATACGTATACCAAAGTATTCTTCCTTTTTCTCTGATTTTCTCTTCTTTGTCCTCGTTTGCCTCCTCGACGATCTCGTTTCTGCTTCCGAGCCTCTCTCGAGCATGTCTCAAGGCTGTCCTGCGGCAGAATTCGAGAGCGATAAAAACCTCGGAACTTTAGATGCTTGCGAACAATCGTTTTTCCGGTCACCTCGAGGCAAGCTTGAGCTTGAAGATTCGCACGTGAAGTCACGTATACCGATGCATAGGTGCGCGCGGGCCTGCATTCATGACGACGTACATTCAACCTGCATTTTCTTGCGTCTGGCTAAAACGAGCCGCAAGTTCGGAACTGTTAGAAACTGTAGGTGGAGAGTCTCGATCGAGAAAGTTCAGCATTTTTGCTTCTTATGCCGGTGAATTCCTCGCGAAACGTTTTAATCGCGTCTGAGAAATTTTTAATGACTCTCCCATTGTTCTGACCGCTGGGAATAATTTTTGACCGATCCCTTTGGAACGACAATATCTCCAATTATTTCAAATAGTGAGTTATGAATACGCAAATTATAATTGAATATAGAATATAAATAAATATCGAATATTGTATTATATATAGATATTAAATATAGAATATGTATAAAGCTATATAATTAGTGAAGGATATTAAATTTGCTACAAAAACAATTTAATATTTAATGCATGTGAATGTAGAGTCTGCTTGAAGCTTCAAAAAATGGAGAATATTCCAAGGAAAGTAGCAGGACAAAATTTGGGTACCTACATTTACTCATGTTTGTATTATATTTCTCGTACTATATCATGCTTAACTTGACATTTCTGAGAAAAATATGTTGGAGGCAATCCCTTCGTACCGTTTTAATCTCTAGCTTCAACAAAATTTATTTCAGCAGAACTGTTTCCTCTTAAAATCCCTAAAACCTGTAAAAACGTAAAAGCAAATAGCTCCTTCTACAATTTCTCGCAAGAAAGTAGCAACTACTTCTTTCATCTCCCTAGCACCAGTCTCGTCCTGTTCTTCCTCAAACGAACTTTATCGAAGCACAAGGCGCTTTAGCGATTTCAAGAGTCAATGTCAATTTGTCACATCTAATATTCTTCTATCTACGTTCACATCCAATTTCTAAATCCGATCCATCAACATGCGAAATTACCTTAAATATACAGACTGTCTTCCAAATCCCAGATCACTCGTAACATCGCAAGGAACCATTACAATAATTCAAACAATATCCGAATAAAATTTCCTTGCTCCGCAACGACATCCTGCGCTCGTTATTTTCAATATGTCGTCTTACAGAAGCGGATAGGTAAATGTCTCGCGGCAGCAGCTGCGCCCAATCAAGTTTACCTTCTCACGAGCCCGTGTTCTTGATGAGAACAAATGAAAACACATGTAATCCAATCCGGGGCGAACGGAGGGCGAATGATATCAGGCGAATTAACCAGCCTGTAGTCCGAGCGTAGCCGATAGTTTCGAGCCAGCTGCTAATTAATCGCTTTCGTATACGCTGCCGGTGAAAAAAGCCACGATAAATTAACCCAGGATTGCCTGTTATTTTTCTTTCTTGAACGCCATACGTCACTATAAGCGCCGAGCATATTTTCTGGTTCATCTGCGCCGAAATTGAGGAAATTCATTTCGTCGAACGTCGCTCTAGCGTTAGCCGGCCCCGAGCTAAATTACTGTCCAGTTCTTCGTTTGAAAAAGGTAATTTATTTTTGCTGAACTCGTAGATGTTTAAATATCTCAAACACGTTCAAAATTCTGTGAGTGTGGTCAATAACAAATTGCAATGTTTCGTTGCAGGTAAATTTGAAATCGAAGCAAAAGACATCGTGCAAGTAATAGAGTAATCTTTTTTGGTCCTTTCTTCGTACTTTTCACAACGCGATTGACGGGGACGCGATTAATTTAGATATTAATTTCCTTACGTTTGAATTTCATAAAGTTACGTGTTCTGTTACAGCAAAATGTTTCCATAATCCCAGAGTTCATAAATGCAAACCAACAGAACACAGTCTTAAATTATACTGGATCTTACCGATTCTAAGGCGCTGTTGCCCGATATTCGTGTAACCGACGATTTATCATGATCGCAATGGTATCGATGTTCCCGCGCGATTTTGTTCCCATTGGAAGCTCTCTGCAATAGGTACGCAAATAGCTATCGCCCTGATCGGGGATTATCAGCCCAATCGTGCAAACTTGCTCTGGCTTTCGTTCGTGCCATATAAACTTGTTCCTCTATTTCCGTTGACTTCCCTTCTCCTTCTGTTTCTCCTCTTCCCCCTTTTCCCCGTGGAGATTCTCCGTTCTATCCAATTATCGGCTATTTGGAATGTCGAAACGGGTCAACAGGTCAGTTCATTTACGCTTGCAATTATTATTGTTGCTTGTCATCGTCGTTACTGCAATCTTAATGATAACAAGTCAGACTGGCGGAAGGCTACGTTAAGACCGTTCTATATATTACTACGAGAAATATGCTGTAAGCTACTTAAATAAGGTTTGTGTATCGTGCATATAAGATATAGTATATGGTCATTAGCGATGAGCTCAAGTACGTCGCGAGTAGGTTCGAAAATTCTAGATTCGTACTCTCTGTAAGTATTTGGAAAAAGGGAACGATACTCCCAAGGACACTCAAACCTGAACAGATTCGAATCCTCCGTGAGCACTTTGGGAAATAAAATTTGATTTCTATATTTGGAAAACTATGTGGTCTATTAAGAGTCACAGAAGCGAACTATAACAATTTAATCGCATTTTTAGATCACTGAATATTTCTCGTCTAACGATCGCCTGGAGAATTAATCATTTCTACCGGGAGGAAAGAATTAATCGACGTGGACTGTTTCGAGTTTGATACAGATTGGCGAGGCGCGAAACGCTGGAAGGAGCATTCACAAGTGAAAGAAGGCAGGGGAAACAGTTTGAGAAGTTTCCGTATGAAAATTTCATGGTTACGGAGGTTTTTCAATTTCGTTTTGGAAAGTTTGCCCGCGGGCACAGTTTATAGGATTTCCCGCGGTTATGGACGCTTCTAAAGTTTGAATTGGGGCCGTGTTTCAGGCATCGATTCTGGGATTGGTCAGTTATTTTTTATTATGGAGAGTTATAAGTTGTCTCATTATTACGTACCCGAAGGAAGAAATGGGGATAGCGTTGCAAATCGTGCCGGCGTTGGGAAATACTTTCTACCGACCTTCTCCTTTTATGCCTCTTCATAATTTCGCTTCTCCGCGGAAGTTGCTCGCGAGTTTGGTACAAGTCTTACTCGAGATGCATTTTTATTAACTGCCTCAAACACTGGTCTTTAATAAGCATCTCCCTCTTCTCGAAGTTCCATCGAGGTAGAAGTTACCAGCCGATAGCATTTTATATCGCTTTTAAGCAACGGCCTCATCAACAGCATTTTGAACAGTTATTATTCGATAAGCGATATATGATTTGGACTGTCTCTTGTTACTAAAACTGGACTTAAACTTTAATTTTGACCCGAAGATTAAAAGTAATGTAAATATTTACGAATTCCAAGTGCTGTCGTTGTTTCATTGTTAAAATAATGCATTATATACTATCTTTGTATATCACGGAATTTTCTATGTGAGTGGAAAATGTTCAATGGCGAAAACCATATAAACAAAATAACTGCAGATTATTTCAATACGAAACCAAAAAATTTATGTGTAGGAATAGCTGATAAAGGTATGGAGTCTAATGACGACCATTATATCGCAGGTTAACGAAAAAAGATGAGTACATATTCTCTCCTTTTTTCTCTATTTTTCTTATACCGTCACTGACATATTAACATTTTGTTTCGATATTTAAAGCTCCAATCCCGAAACATTTACCGGGCGCAAGTGTCCAGATCGTAATGCAGTCGCATTTATAATTTTAAAACGTTTAGTTGAGCAAAAGATTTGTCAGTGTTGTTATTAAATTGTCCCATTTTCAAAATCGTGAGATAACGCAACCTGCCGCAATTGAGGACGCATTCTGTCCAGCCAGCAGATACGTAGTTGGTTGACCCAATCCAGTCATAACCATTATAGTTGGCTTTGCTCCTTTTTCCCCCTCTCGTTTCCTTCCGACCGCTTGGATTTTGCATCAACTGCACGTTTACTACCAATATCGAGTCTTCCTTTGGTTTATGATACCGAACGGCCATTCTAATAAAAATATAACTGAAAACCGTAAGTCCGGAGCTCGAGAACTATTGAACAGTTTACTATTAATCTATATATACTGGCCTAATGTCGAAGTTGATTTACTACAAATTGGAAAATATTGAGCTGCTCGATCTTATGAAAATCGTTAGTATTCTTTAAACGAATTCGATGCATAGTCGTATTACTTATATTGGAAATACCTAACTCAAATTATTTGAATAAACCAAAGTATTAAGAGTAATTCATTAAACTCTTTTATGGTAATTCTCAAAAATTATTCTATCACTGTTCTAGTAGCTTCGATAATGTTATTTCCCTAATGGCGGATAGCTAGACAGTTTGTATACAAAGAAACAAACATGAAAGTTCCATTTTGCAGTCGCATAAATCATTAAAAATATTTCCGGCAGGCTCACTTTCTTAAAATTACAACATTACAATTTCCTTATATTTCGGTATAATTTATCTTCGTCAGCGGTGCATTCGTGATGCAACATTCTTAGCATAATCCGTCTGACAATAAATCATCTCTATACGCTTCTTATTCCGCGAATAAATGGACTTTCTAGTACGTAGAAAGTAAAAAGCCAAAGGATTAACTCGGGTATTTCGGGACGTGTTTTCGCAAAAGTATTAGCTTGTATGTACCAGAGCTTCTTTTAATTACTTGTTGTTACTTTTGTTTTTCTTATCGTAGGTAATTCTGGATTATTAGTTACGAAACATTTGTTTCTTTAAATTGAAATATAAAAGCCTCGGCTTCCTGAATAATACCATTTTAAAAATGTTTTTAGCATCTTGTTAGAAAGTTCCGAATTCTTTTTAATTAATATTTATGTAATATCGCGCGATATGTTATAATTATATTCTAATATTTATGATGATTTATTTAAAATGAATAGATTGTACAGATGTTGATTAGACAGAAGAACGATGGTTGTTTAACATGAACTAGTCACAATAACGCGCTATAATCTAGACAAACTTAATGGTTCATTTGCAACTCTCGTCACAACGGATCCAACGTACTCTCTCACGCGGACCACACTCTCTCGACAACGCTAGCAACACTATCTTGACAACGCAACTCGCACTCTCTGACATCTCGATTGACACTCTCCGACTTCTCAACTAACACTGACTGCTTTCGCATCCCTTTCGTCTTTTCTTAGACCCACCACGCACGTGTTCCGCAACCGCCCGTGGCCAAGGTCACGTAGACCTTTTTTCGAAATTGTTCCATTGACGGACTGACGACACTTTAATGGGCCTTTTGTCCGCGATACTACATTTATTAATTTTAATATATTCTTAATTTAATACAATTTTTATTAATATTCAGATTTTTTAAGCAATAGAGATAGTTATTATATTTCCTTCGTTGTGAAAATTACAGCAGAAACTATCTCTCTCCCCCCCTCTCTTAACGAAATAGAAATGTAAAACAGTAAAAAAGTTTAGGGAGAATAAAGAAGTTTGAGGATACACTGGCTAATCAAAAGTAGACAATGTATAATCAAACAATTCTCTTTATTCGTAATAAATAATAACTCTTTCATTTCTATATTACGATAAAAAGAGGTTAGTTGAAAGACAAATTTATAAGCATGTAAATGTTTAATACTAATTCCATTTAAAACTTTCAAGTTGTGCTTCTATGCCTTTTCCATTCAATATCTCTGTACCTTTCGTCTCAATGTAATAAGTACGTAGGTAATCGTAAAACGTGTATACATTAAACGGAAACATCAAAGAATTTATCGTATCTCATTAATCGTAAACCGGACTGGAGTTTTACTCTCATACAATAAAAGGTAGCGTTAAAAGAGCGAAATATCGTCGATTCTCGAACGTTGATTGGACAAAGTTGAAGGGATCCAATGGTTTCGCACTCGGTACTCAGTAGCAGGTATTTCATCAGAGAAATGTTTCGCGTGTTTGGTTCGCTTTAAAAATTCCGTTCGTCAGCACGAAATGCTTTGTGCGTTTGCCTATTTATTTCGTAGTCAGTAGCATGGATAATTGGCTTTCGCAGATCTCTGGGAGTGTTTTAAAGTGTGTAACTACAAGCTTCTGGTCCACCACCAATTGCGATCGTCTTTACGAATTCCACGATAGAAATTTCTACTTCTGTTTTTATGTAATTCGATCTAATCATCGTAAAAGGAATGAAAATTTTATGAACATGTAAAATAAAAATATAATACTTGTTAGGTGTTACTTGTTGAAATTTGAGTACATAAAAAAGCATCTACTGTTATTTTGTTATGAATATAACAACTTTTAGGTATTACGTACACTGTTAACGATTATTCGTTCTTTTTTTATTTTCTTTATCTATTTATTGCTACTTAATAGGTCAATCGTTTTTGGTTCAGAATTAATTTTAGTGAAAACCGAGCTTGGCGGTTACAGCTGGCGAAAAATGAAATAAAAAGAATATTTTTCAAAATTGTTGGAATCGTTTGTTCGAATTCTATTTGTGTAGTTTATTTCGGTAACCATCAGCTAAAATCACGACAGGTGTGGAACAACTCCTGGGCAACGCACATGTCAGTACGACACGATAATTAAATTCTACAGAACTGGCACAAAGAGCGTGGACAAAATGGCGAGCAAAATGAGCCGTTCGTACGAAACATTTAGAGTAAAGGATCGGCCATGTGTGTACGCTTTTACATGACATTTCGTTTCCATGAAACGCCAGCCGAGCCTGCTTCTGCGCTTTCTGATTTTCTTGTTGATCCGTACGACTCTTTTGAATATTTTAGGCCACTTTTAATTGCACATCGTGTCAGAGAATAACATTTTATGGAACAGACTTTACGCTTTACCAAAATCTCACCGTGCTCGCGTATTATTAGAGACAAATATATTTCTATTAATTTTGTACATTCAAATTAATCGTATTTTTTTATTCTTCGTAATCATATTTCGCGAGGGATATCTTCTAAGAAAATTTTTCACGCCCTGTTCCTTCCAAGAGATGCTTTAAACTTGATAAAGCACAAGAGTAATTGCAACTGATATAATTTAGTTTCGTTAGTCGTAGAAGTGTTATAGGAACGTCTTACGAAAGCGGATTATAAACTTTTGCAAAGATCATGGCGAATTACTCTTATAAACTCGCTAATATTTTTCGGGTAGAACATCTGTTTGTCGACTTTATTGTTACGTTTCTCCCTGTTTTAGAAACTAAGATTTTAAACGAATGGGCAATATTTAAAAAGGTATTTTCGTTAGAAGAATTTGCTGTAAATGTTTGTTTCAGGATGCGTCCACTTGTTAGAAGCAAAATTATTTATTAACATAGAAAAGACACAGCTAATGGTAAAAATTGGTCGTTCGGATATTAAATTTAGATGGTAGAATGATCGTTTTTATTTAAATAATATTCTACTTAATCATCACTATATGCGATTCTTTTTATATCGTGCGATTTAAATACTCAGCTTTCCTATATTTTTCCATATTTTGTCATATTTTTCTTACGCATACACTATGTACTGAACTGTGAACATACGAAACGATAAAAGGTATATACATGTAGCATTTAACGCTTTCGAGACGAGTTTCTCTCCACCCAACAATGAAGGTAATAATATAATAGTATGAAGTATAATGCACTCATATTTGAAGGAAAGTAGGTTAATCCTCTATAACATCATGTGAATATAAAGTGTCAAAATATTTCATATAATATATAAAACATGAACACGAAAAATTTTTGTGATAAGAGTTCAGATACCTTCGTGAGTCCATAGCCTTTTCATCCAAAGAATTTCTTCTAACTTAATGATCTAACAAATAAAATGATCAAGTACTTATATATAATTATTAATTATCAAGTGGATGATAAAAATATGAACATCTACAGTTAGTCCTTTAACTTATCACGATCTTCCATCGTCGCTATTTTCTCAACGCGGACACCAAACATTATCAAAACTCAAGGTAGAATATGAATATTGAAATTCTCATTATTCCTCGATGCTACAAGCCGGCCGTGCCCGGTTCGTACGACGCCAGATATAATTTAAAGTTTCTAAACTAGCCGGTTTAATTACGCTTGTATACACGGCTATTAGACATTTACAGCAGAGCCGAACGTTCATCTCACCTCTACGCGCATAGGTCACGAGACACTTGTTTTAAAGAAAAAGGAAAAATAGAAGAGGAGCCTTTAACCGGGCTCAAAGATGATGAGCTAAAGACGCAGAAATGTATGGCAGAATATTTGTTTCACAGACATCACTTTCACGAAAAGTTTGTTATTTCATAGGGTTAAGGTTGTATTTCCTTCGTAAAAGAGCTTTTTGTATAACTTTTATTATTTTGCTGTATAATATAGAATTGAAAATTGTGGATTATTATACGTGTTGGTTTATTAAAGAGACGAGTGATAAAATTGTAATAGTCTGTACATATTAAACTCACTTTAAATACAAGTACAGAGACAATGCGTGCCGGTCGTTATCGTCGCTCGTTCAATGCTACTGTTCAACTCTACGCTCGCTATTCGACTCTATGACTCGCTATAATGATTCTCCTAGAGAGCACGTTCGTCTATTTCTATCGACCAGTGTATTACAAAAAGTTCGAATGTAACTTTGGTTGACGATTGTAAATAACGACGATAATGTTTTGTCTGGAGTTCGTTTACCTTTGAACCTAGCAAATCAAAACAACGTTGGCACTCCAAGGCACAACAATACACTCTTCGCCATAAAGATAGCCCAGGTGTGCTATCTTTAATTTCTCAATGACGCGTGTAAAGTTTTTCGTCTGTAACGTACAATATCAAAACATGAGCTCAGAATATGCGGTTCGTTGAAAATAATTAAAAATATTATGAGGTTTAGTGTGTAACAAAAAAAATTGTTTTGTTTTAAGAACGAAATGACAGCACATGTACAATAAGAAAATAATAATCAACATAAATTGTAACTAACAATAATGTTACGACTGTTCGCGGAGAGACGCGATCGCGAGGAAACGCATCAGCGATAGGCGTAAATTTTCGCTACGATTCTTACGTTTACGCCGCGAACCAGTCGTTCCCCTGTTTCGATTAGTATAACAGAGGTAGTTCAAATGATTGTAACACTGAGTTAACAGAGTTAATATAAGCTTCTATTTTTAACAATATGAGGTGTTCGTGGATGAAGGTGCCCACAAGAAACTATACTCAGAACGTTCAACAATAACAATTAATTTATTAACATTTAACAAAATAACAGTCAACAAAATAACAATTAACAACGAATGTCGATTAACGAGTAACAGGTAACAATCAACGATTTTGTTTCGCACTGACACGGGAGACGTTACGTACTTCGCAGTCCGCAACGGAATGAATCTTTGTTCGAGAACAAACAGATTCTTCCCTTAGTTGCCCATCGATATTTCCACTAGCACGCGTTTATTAGATGTTCCGCGGCGATTGCCGCATATGTGTTCTTCCGAGGATTCGGCGGAAGAAGCATAGGGATATCGATGGTACATTGGGCACGTCGATGTTGTGCTTTGGCGGCATAGCGCTTTGTATCGCGAAGCCGACGGAATGTTCCGTGGCGGGTACCGCCACAAATATTTAAAATTATAATTAACATGTTACAAATGATTTAACGATGATACAACTAGTTTATTATTATAATTCGACTCGACTTTATAATATTTCTCGACGTATTCGTTTGACTAAGCGACCTTGATTTTATTTCTCTGAACCTCTCGATGCATTCGGTTTGAATCTTCGTATGATACTAATTGCCCTTCGTTTTTCTTTTGTCTTCTCTTGAAAACGACCCCCATCATGCTTGGGTTTCGCGACCGTTCGCGCCTATGATCACGTATGCCACCTTTTTTTTGTAGGTAAAATAACGGGCCGAAGGCGAATCGATGTTTTTTAGAACTCGCTGCTTGACGACAACTATGCGCTTATCGCTACATTGTGTATATCTCGGCGGTCATGTAAGACGATTTGTCTGCGACACTGTAGTACCAATGGGGAACAGCAAGTAATTCCAACATTGAAATACTTCAACGCTTCCAATCGAAAACGCTAAGATCCCTAATAAATGTACCCTGGTATGTCACCAACGAAGTAATACATCGCGACCTCAAGATACCCACAGTCAAAGAAGAAATAACAAAATATAGCAACAGATATAGCAAAAGAGTCAACAAACATCGAAACCCCCTAATCACTAAATTACTTAATACGTCGGACCAGATCCGCAGGCTAAAAAAACACTACCCGTTAGACCTAAGCACAAGATTTAACTAGATATTTATATTAAGTAATGTTTATTTATTTATAAAACTTATTTATAATTATACTTATCTATAGTAAGTATTAACTTATTATAAATATTTAGCCATGTCACTGCTCCACGCCAGAGAAAATTACTGAAAATTCTCAATGCGAGAATTGATTGTAAATTACTAATAAATAAATAAAGAAAAACTGTAGTACCAAGGGAGACAGTTAGGAACACGGCCTATAGTAAGCCTCGGGGCATAACAAATAATTACTTGTCAAACATATAGAGTCTTTCCGATTAGAACCTTCCGTTGATTCATGTGCCGCTACAGAATAATATTTTACAGTTTTGTGGAAAAAATAAACGTTTTGCGATTAACCGAAGCATTCGCACACGCCTTCCGCGGTTCTGCTGTATTTTCTAAGATAATGGTATAAATCTTAATTATTTCATAACGATGGCGATGGAAAACAAAAAGAAAAGAAGTTAATCATCGTCTATTTCGCGAGATAAAGATAAGAAAGTATGCTTCATTGTAGCGATATTGGTAAAAGATAACAAATTCCGTATAAATTTGCGACACGAACGCTGCATTATTCAAATTTTCGTTCATAGTAAATTATCTTAATGACGATAATGTTGCTTGAATCTCAACAGTTATCTATCAGTTTCAAAATAATTGCTGAGATTATGATATAATATAGTAGTCGGAGCGTTTGGAATTTCTTGTAAATTACCAGGTGTCTGAACGAGTTTAACGCGGACAGAGACGTTTCAAGAGAAAATAATTAAAGCTTCGGCCGGTGAATTTGAAATCCCATCAATTTTTGAATATTCATTAACGAGACCCGGATTGCATACTAAAATAAGCTTTATTATTTTCCCTCAACTATGAACTTTTTCGACAGAATAATCAACTAGCATATTAATCGAAAACTGCTCCATTTCCAGTATTGTAAACATTTTCTCCGTATTGAATATTCAATATCAGATGTGACCAATATATCTAAGACAGTAATATTTCATACGCGCGTAATTGTATAAAAATCGTATATGCTATTATTTAAAAAAAAGATACTGCAAATATCGTGAAAGAAATGGACGTTTTTGAAGCATGTGCTAGTACGTAAAATTAGCAAATCAGGCCTCGTCGTTTATTCGTCTTGTTTCTAAAGAACATTTACCAGATATTGGACGCAAATACACATATTGTTTTCTTTCAACGCTTTCCATTCATTGGATTCTTCGGTTACCTTCTTTCTATTTTCATCGCGAGTACACATTCGTGTCTGAATTGTTACATTCTCGATAATCAATACGCAATTTCTTTGCACAGAGACTAGATATATTAACCTACTAAGGACCGAGCAATGAAATAATGCGTGAAAGTTGCGCGATATTATTGAAAAATGTAAATAACTCATTTTGTAATTATTCGAGTTATTCTTTCGTACTTCAGTTATTAGCTTACGATATATTACGGTTTATTTCAAGTATTTCTTTCATTTATATGCCGATATCTAGACTGCAGCTTTTTATGCAAACTCGTACTTTTATGAATTTAAAAAATGGAATGCAGGCAAAATATCGTTCCACCTATTAGATATCATAACGCGTGTTAGATTTTGAATATTTTATGTATTTTTTGTAAATAGTTAAATTTATCTTTCGCAGAGAAGTTGGAAAACGCCTATTATTCACATCCTATGACCAAAATTATCAAGGTATTAAATCAGGGAACAACTCTTATGTTTTCTACTACGTTTCCTCGAGCGCATAATTTTCCATGCTCGTAAATAATGTTTAAATGAACGTATATAGAGGCCTGGGTTCCCTGGAAAGACGTTATTAACGTTTCTGTTTGAAAAAATGATTTTTAAAGTACGCGTACACCGAGTAAATGCATGCGCGACAGTAAATTACGTATCTTCAAGCGACAGAAACTTAGTTCTCTCTGGCGGGAGTTGGCATTAATGGCACAGCGAGTCGCTATCATGCATGGTGCAAACTTGGAAACCTGACAAAAAGTTATCACGTTGTTTTTGATTACGTAGAACGGAGAATTTCGGTGGAAACGTTTGTTAAAACATTTAAAGGACACGGCCGGTGTTCGGCCGCAGTAGAAACATGAAATACGTGAAAAAGAGAATGCCGTGCATTTTTTATATTGGCCCCTCCTGGCATTGTAAAACATATTTTAATCCCCTAAAATCTATATACAACTCATTTTTTTAAAAGAAGCATCAGACTCCGTTGCTGCATTGTAGTTATTAAAATGTCCTGTGTATTGCGTACATATTTTATATCTTCTATTCATATCCTTCTTTCGATTTTTTATATCATTTCGCTATGCATTTTGAGCCAAAGAATTTTTGTAAATGATTACGTTCAATTATTTATGTCATTTTGCAATCGGAATATCTATCTATACGCTGAATTTATAAGTTGATAGAAAGATCGGTTATATTTTTCATTTCTTAGTGAATATCTACGTTTATTACGTATTATTTGATCTCATTGTTTAGAAATAACTTCTTATAATAACATAAAATAACATGCGATACATTGGTAAAATGCATACAGCACAATAGAATACTTTTATTGTTGCGTGTATCAGATAAGGTAGATTTTGTTTGAAAGCCATAATGTTTGATAGGGTATGGTTGTTGTAATATATCCGATTCGATACCGTGTTCTCTTCTTTCTTCTCTGTTTGTACGAGTGTATTTCCTTTCAGAAACATGCTCTATCTAAAAATCTGTATTTCCTAGCATTGACGTTTCGCTAGATCGTGGAATATGGCGTTATATTTACTTACAGTCACTGAATAAAAATATATAAAATACATCAGCGTACGCAATTTCTCGAAACATTTCTAATTTCCATTTTCGATCCGCCAGTAATATATTGAAGCGATATATCCTCATTTGCTGTTACACGTTCGAAACTAGATTATTTCGAAAATTATTTTGATGGAACTCGTACGTATTTAGCACGTATATAGTATCGTATATAAATTTTGCTATTTATAAATACACAGTTTATTCAATGATAACAAAGTTATAAATTAGCGCACAACTGGAATTTTAAGTTAACACACGACAAACGTAATAAAAATGTTAAAAAATCTTAATAAATTCTAAATTCAAACGTCAAAAACATATTTTATGCAAATATTAATATTATCGTGAAAGATTAAGTTATTCACTTGTAGGACCATTTCACCGTGGACCTTTGGGAAAGTCGATTTCTCTAGCATTTTCTTGAAGAATATAATTCAAAAATATGTATATGTACAAAACTTAACGATATCGTCTGAAGGGCTGCTTGACATTTTCTGGTCGTTAAAAATCTACTGCGTAATTACGTATTATTGTTAGGAAGAAATTGTTTACGTATTTTCAAGCTGCAAAGAAATAAGTTCAGTGTTATTCACGTGTCCGAATATTATTGCGAATAACCGTACATATTTAATGAATAGTATGGCACGTGTCAAAATCGGTATAGCCACATATTGTAAGCAGCTACGTCGGTGGGGCCATTAATTACACCGACTAATTCCGCGAATTGGTCATTAAGGATCAGCTGTTCCGCACTTAATGTCAAGCTAACCGCGCAGTTCACTTCGTTCCTGATCCAACGATAGTCAGTGCTCCTTCGTACGACACGGGACACTGTAATTGGTTTGTTGGAGCTTAACTAACTACCGGATAAAGTCGAACGAACCGGCCGCCGTTTAAGCACGGATTATCCAGAACGAGGTGAACAATATTTACTGTTAATTGCCGGGCTTTAGTTTCCCCGATTTATTTCCGCGATAAGAAAATCTGGCGAACACGCAGCTGCCCATAGGGTCCTCTTTTTTTTCGACCAAGTATTTTTATCTAATTTTGACGCTATCAGTCTCTCTTCCCTTACACTGATACACTGATTTCCATTGGAGATTTGTTACTTCGAAGCTAGGATTTTTATGGGAATCTAACACCTTTTTCGAGTACCAGAAAACGAAGGAAATTATTGATATTACAATAAACATATTTTTCTAAGAAAATTGTTAGCTTTTGTACGCTCCTTTTATAAGGATTTGGGTCTGCAAGGTTTTTAAATGAACGTTGTAGAGAATTCGAGTTCGCTGTTTAAATATGAGATTGAAAACCTTTCTCTTTCCATTTTAAATCTCTTAAAACGAATTTAACAGGATGGTATGAAACGAGAAAGTGGTTTCAAGGATCTTATATTTTACGTAT
The DNA here is from genome assembly GCF_014825855.1 of Bombus pyrosoma. Classification (NCBI taxonomy): domain Eukaryota; kingdom Metazoa; phylum Arthropoda; class Insecta; order Hymenoptera; family Apidae; genus Bombus; species Bombus pyrosoma. The sequence continues at coordinate 9,638,906 of NC_057783.1, forward strand.
GAAAAGAAAGGCATCGTTAACGTGAACGTGCCTTTAGAAACGTAGCGGCTAATTATTTCTTTGGCCGTTGAACATACAAAAGAATATCTAAACGTGGACGTTCAAGCGATGCGTACGTAAAATTATAAATTCCCGAGTACATAGAAAATTCCTACGTCTTTTTAAACGCTTAACAAGGGAGACCCAATTTCACAGTGGGCAATATGAATTTTTATCATGGAACTCGACTTATTCACTGAGTTATCTCCGCTGCAATTCCAGATCTTCGTTCGTCATAAAAACGCTACATAATTCGCGCGTCGTACGGAAGATTTAATCTCACAAATGAGATTCGAATACTGGCTCACCCAGGACGGTGCATTAAACAGGAATATCCTGCGAGCTTAAGCACACCTTTTGCCAAGAAAAAATTAGCTCATTCGAACGTGCCCGCGCAGAGAAAACGAAACTGCCGCTGATCTAGCAATTAACTCATCTGGAATTTTGCCAACTATTTATATCGCGCTATTATCATACGTTTCGTTCCGAGACTAGGCCTAAATAGTTATGCTTATCTTATCGTAATTTAGACATTGCTCGACGAATTAAAATATTCCAACTACATATCCCAATAAGATTTTCGTAACGCGTTTATTAGATTGAACGTGGCAATTTATACAAAAAGACATCTGAAGGGTTTGTTTGATCTTCCATTTTGTATTATTTAAAGATGATTATTTTATATCATTCTGGAAAAGGATATTATACAATGACTCTCGAAAGTATTCGATTACTTACCATAGAAAACTTTTATGTAAATTTAGTAGCAGCGACAGTATTAAACCACAAAGCAAATGAAATAAATAATCGATTTTATTATCGTAGATTAATAAACGCAAGGAAATTCACACCACTCTATAGGGCGTAGATTTTAATTTCGGTATAAAAAGATCATCTATTTTCACTTGCGTTTCGCTTTCTCTAAATTTGCACATTTCTAAAATTTTATAATGCAGCAGAACAAAAAGTAAATAAATCCATGAAATTTAAAATGTTAAAAATTAACCGATGTTACAAACAACGATTCGCATTTTCAACGTGTTGAAGGCCACGCGTGAAATAAATTACTTTCAGTTACGTCACTCTTCAAATACATGTGCAGTGTGTTAAATTTAAAAATTGTTGCCCTATTAAAAAAAACAGAGAATATAAGTTGTCAAGTTTCTTCTTCGTAATATTTATTTGTATTTTATTCGTAGGAGATTATGTCCAAACTTACAACAGGATTACCCGACGTTTGATTCTCGTGAGCTTGAAATGATTCTGACGGCAGCCTGGATAGTTGCGGGTCCATGATAAGCCTCACGTTGACAGTGCTCTTCCACCACCTATACCACGGCGACACCTGGTCCTGACGAAAAGAAAAATGAGTTGACTGAAGTGGCGAAGGCAAAGGGGAAAATCTGTACAAGCGGTCGTTCTTTTCTGGTCGATTTAAATTATCTAGATAGTTTCGGTTGTCACGGCCAAAAGACACTCTGCTCGATAAATTAGACCAGAGTGGCTTCGAAGTGGCCAGGCTTCGAGCTAGCCTGATCGAAACCCGAGCGAAACTGATTCCGGGCTGTCACGTATTCAAGATAATTCTTAATTAAATGTGCACCGGCTGGATTTCGATTCGACTATTCGACGGGAATTGAATTTATGCAACCAGGAACAAGATTTTGCTTGAAATTCTTGTCCCGTTTCTGTTGAGATATTCACTTCAAAGATGTGATTTACCCTTTCTAGGAATCACTTGCTCAGGTTTCCCTGTAATCTGTTACTTTATACGTATTTTCTGTAATGATCGTGGTATAGAGAAACGAATGGAATTACGTGATGGGAATTGAAATTGAGAAATGTTTTCTTTAAGGGATTAAGAGTGTTTTTGTAGAATCAGAAAATTTCCCAAATTTTTCCAAATAGCATTTGTTTAGTATCGTAACGATACAAACATATGTGTGCCATTTTGTATTTATCAAATTGCAATGAAATATTTTGTACACTTTCGTATAGTAGATTCCATAACGATTATCCGATCATTCGTGGATATCAATAGTATTTGAAATTTACTATATGAAAGCAATTAGCTTTGAATTTTAAAAACATTGTTTTGCTTTCAAATGCAAACATGTATGTTCTTTTTCTGTAATTATTATAAAGAACTCTAAAGGTTTCTAGGACATCCGAATGGAATGGAAATTTATTTCATAAATTTTTGAATAAGATGAAACGTGGAACTGCACGATTAGATTCTTCTAATTTCCTACTATAAATGTTATACTATATGTGCTATAAAAAGTATCTCATACCATTTGATGAAATTTATCGTAAACCTCTTCATAATATTCAATGTGGAATATCATCTAAATTAGAGATTTTTCATGTGAATAAGTTAACACTTTTTTACGGAGATTATCGAGCTGTGTGGACGAGTGCGTTTAAAACATATGAGACATTTAAAAAACGAAATTGACTTTCGTATGCTTTTCCTCTCTTAAAATTAACGATATCGTATGATGAATCTGTAGAAGAGGATCATTTGGTTTATATGTGAAATATTTTTGATATTATCGATAGTTTCGAGTTAACTACTGCTCCGACAAATAAACAGCATACGTGAGGGTGCAAGTTATTAGATATTTTGTTATCAGCTATCGGTGTCCAATATCATGAAACATTGGACGTAAACCATGTAATATCAAGTATAAAGCGACAGCAGAAATTCCACCGCGAGTTAGCTATATTTTTACAGCTTCTATCAACCGTAGTCAAGATCCAAAGGATGAAAGGAACTGCTAGCGATTCCTGGTACGGCCAGCTCTTTCGTTTTTCAATATCTTGCTGCTCTTTTTACAATCCAACTCCTTTCTTTTTGCCCTTTTCTTCCATTTTTTTTGTCTTTCACGTTCTTCGTGTCTTCGTTACTTTGACCTGCCTTCTAGTCGAGGCAATTTTATAACAGCTTTCTTCTTTGTAAACTCGAGAACTCGGACCAAGCTGTACTCAAGAAATATAGTCAGAAACTGACGTGTAATTTTCTGCCTCAAAGCGATTGTCTTCTTTAGACATCAACTCGATTGTACGTTGGAAATTTTCATCGATGTTTCCCTTCTTCCGTTTTATCTTTCTTAAATCTCTGAGAAGTTACGGGAATCGTAGTTTCTAGTGCGTTACATCGAGGAATAACTTTTATAAGAGTCGATCGATGCGTTACAGTGAAGACACACAAAGGCAATTTGCCATTGATCGTCTCAGTTACTTTACGCATCGATATTCTCTCAGCTAAGTTTGTTTCTCTTTAAGATCGCGAGGCTGTCTTTTCAAATTCTTCCACTTCTCTGTGCATTCTCTTTCCTTTCGATACTCAAGTATCAAAAGTTGCAAATATAAATATATTTTACACAGAAGATACCACAGAAAATGCAAACGAAATTTGCGGTTTCATATATACATTCTAATATCCTATTCTATTTTACCAAATACTGAAGACCAGCCAAAAATTTCATTGCAGAAATTTCCTTCCTTTTCTACCACCGGTGTTCCCCGCGGACATGTACTATCATCATGGAATTTTGTTTAAAATTAGAAATAATCGAACCGTATCCTACGAGGAAGAAACCCAGTCAGCGACAAACTTTATTAACCGGATAGCTGTCGTTCCATTTACCAAATGCACGCCTTCGCGTGTCTTTCGCGTTATTTTCTTAGCCAGAAAGAGTGTGTCGCAGCACGTTTGTTCCGGTTCACTTGGCTGACGCGTTCCATTCACGCAGCCAAGCGTTGGCTCACCTGTTTCACCTCTCGGGCCGCGACTTAATGCATCCGCTCCGAGGCAGCTTGTTATCTGGGTCGGCGGAATCGTGTCGCATAAACATAAACCGCGAAAGACAGTCGCAGCCACCACACGGGCGCATCGTAAAAGGCCGTCGACCTAGACCTGCCTCGGAGCTACCTCGAAATGCGCCGTGTCTCTAGCGGCAACCGCCGCGATATTTTTACCCTCGAACGAAATACTCGATACACTCGGCGTCGCAAGCTTAAAATTCTCGCGAAGAAACAACGGGCGTGAATAAAACGCGGGCTACGTTTACCTCAGGGAAAACCAGGTTCGTTCCTCGGGCGGAAACGAATTTGGAAACGCGTCGCTGCTTTTCAGAGACGCGTCGTTTCGGGATAATTGCGTTTCCCTGGCAGGAAAGTCTTTTAACCCCCTGGCTTATGGCTATGCAGTCATTCCAGTAACGGAGATTATGATCGAATTGCGGTAAACAAGGCTTCCATTTGTGATTGCCGTATTTGCGTTGGGACGTTGCGCGTGCACAGGTTCTAATGTGTGGAATTTAACAGTAACAGGTGTATTTAATAACGAATGAGTTGTTTTAGATTGGACTTATTTCCTTCGATTACCATTGCTGCTTTCTTCAACCTTGTTACGATCCTCGAATTTTTATACGCGTGGAAGATGAAGGTACACTTATCATAGACAACTTTCATGTATCTATATATTGCATTTATTAGGCGTATGAAACCTTTAAAAATTTCGTTGGCACACGACGTGCATAATTATGTTCATGAAAGCTAGTTACAGTTGTTCGAGTACTTTCATGAGCCACTGTATTTGTCAAAATCGAAACAAGTCCCAGTATTCTCCCTATAAAATATTCGTATGTTTAAGCGAAACACGTCAAGACCCGATAAGAACAAAGGTGATGAGTCTCGAGTTTCCGTCTGGCCACCTCGCGAATACACCGGATGGATTTACAGTTGCGAAAAAGAAAAAGCGAGACGCGGTACCATTAAAGGGATTACTCGCGGCAAGAATATGCTTAGAATTTCTGCGAAAGATCAGTCCGTGGCTGACACGAAAAAAATTCGCAAGTTCTCGAGATTACGCTGGGGCCATTAAAAAATTTGTTAGGAACCGCGTTACTTATTGTAATTAGCATTGCTGTCTATAAATATATATAGGGCGTGCTATCGACTGTTGAACTGAGAAATAAAATGGCACATCTCGAGAAGGTACTTCGTCCAAGAATGTTTAAAATGCCCACTTTTTTGACACGGTAATCGCTTTCTTCAGAAAACTGAGTTCATTGTGTCACGGAATAAATGGAGAATTTATTATCAGATTTACCGGTTGCTTACAAAGCTAACCCAGCAACAGCCGGTCGGTTAATTGCAAGAACGCGACCCGTCGCTTGGGATGGCAAACAGAAGTTAAATACGTTTTATTACAATACCATTGCTGGTTAATGCTTATGTGTATAGATCTGCGCCGTATGTCTTTTAAGGGCAGTTTTCATTACAGGCAGAAGCAAAATGAGATAAAGTAGTTATTCGAAGAAACTTAATCAGTCGATGGAAGAGCTGATATTGTGAATATTTATTGCCACAAAGCAATCGGTTTGATGAAGTAGGAGGTTATCAAATTATATATTGTTTTAAAAAAATATGATCTTGGATTCAAACGATGCTTTGGGTTAAAATATTCGTGATTAGTTTAAGGATTTTTATGAAAATTTATGTGGCGGCACTCGACAACACAAATACCGCCACTAACTAGCAACGGACGACGGTAGCGCAGTGGTTAGCGCCTTAGGTTACGAACGTTCGGATCCCGGGATCGAATCCCGGCGACCGAAGTTCGGTTTTTCTTTCACGATTCTTAAATAGGGAGAAAAATACTGCAGTACCCCCCAACAGCAGCGCGGCATCTACAACCAGCAGCAACTAATACCACGGACTACTCACATACACAGCCACCTCATTTATATTTTTCTAAACAATCGAATGGAATTTGACTAATATTTGATTTTGAATATTTCATATATTTTTACATATTTGTATATTCTTCGCATTTCTGCATCTTTACATTTTTAAGTTTTTATTTTAAATCTTTAAATTTTCCATAAATGCATAAACATCCCCAGTCTACTTATGATACTAAGGTAGAAAGTAACATTTCCCTTTATGTGCGGCGGTGTTACATACATACATATTTTAAATTAAAAATATAATTACCTTCCCGAGTAAATAGACCGTTGTAATGTAACCCAGTACCACGATGGTGAGAAAAAACCATATAGCTCCTCTTGTCCAGAGTTTGGAAATTCCAATCTTATTTCCCTCGATGACGAAATATTGCATACCTGTGTTTTAACAGATGTGTAAACGTAATTAACGTATTTTCAGTTATAATTTTATCGCAGTCAGAGAGTCAAATTTTAATCTACGTATGTACGCGAAATAAACGTAAATTTTACCTTAATTTTGCTTCGCTATTTGTTATTGCAATTGCAATTGACTCACCTAAGAGACAAACTGTTATCAAACCCACAGTAACGACGGAAAGTAATGTGAAGATAAGCAAATCTGACTGTATGTTTCTACGATTCCTGGGGTGAGTAATCCATATCCTCAACGATTCTGGCCTGAAGGTTCCCATAAAAGTGATCACTATACAGGTCGAAAACAAGTTGAATATCATGTGTTATTTTCTATGCAAAATCGAGTAACTTTCATCAAATATTCACGAATATTGCAAATGAAAATGAAATTTAACCACAATTCATTGGACAATCGCTATCACGTTAGGAGTGTTATTTCTTTTATTATTTTCTTTTTGAAAACTTTTATAGCGTCGGTACTTAATTCTTAATCGTTCAGAGAATCAAACCTCGAACGAGCAAAACGCGTGTAATTACAATCTTAAAATACGGAATTTTGAAATGTGATGCTTACCATCGATAACGAGGTGTTTCGATAACATTGAAGTGATAACGGCATAATTCGCAATAAGATCGGCACGACTGATTCAACCATCTTTCCAAACATGCCAAATGCACGTAAGCCAACGATCCTTTGCATCTACACAAATTATGTTTCATTCTAGGAAAATATATAAGCATAGCAAACAGCATTGAGAAAGTATTTCATGTACATGACAAAGATTCAGTACTTTCGCAAAATGAAGTGTTTTTTGTCTGCAGAATTTCTGTCTGTTAAGCATATATTGGCTTTTCCTATAACTAAGAGAGTAAAAGCTTTACATATAAGAATATATGGTCAGAAAGTTTATAATTAAAATAACATAAACTAGAGAAGAAAGAATAAAAAAACTTACAAAAGACGTAGGTTTGTGCGATCTTTTATTCTTATTATTTATTATACATACTATATTCCGATCGTATACAGCGTATCTCGCGCAAGTTGAAACATACACCCATCAACGCCTAATTCCATTCTCAAATTTCTGACAAATGTGACGCAGAAGCCAATTTTCTCATATCCTTACACTGTTCCTTTTATCGCTACAATGCTTTTCTCTGCTGTTCTCACGTTGCTCTTACGTCCCTAGAGTCTCTTTCCTCCTGTCCTTACGATGTTTTTTATTACTAGAATCCTTCGTTCCGCGGTCGGGATTGATAGAATTTTTCCCAGAGTCACCCACGATAGAATTATTTTCCCGAATATGGAAATCTTCCTAAATCCCAATTTCACCGTAACAGTGTGTTCTTCTATCAAGTAAAATTCTACCAAAATAAAACTCGTGGCTTAATAGGTTACTTCCTGTCACTGTTTCGAGATTAACACTGTCCAAGTAGTAGTTTAGACCGGAAGGAAGTCCCTCAGAAATGACCGCAGAGGTCAGGTAGTAGCTAGGAATTATTTTGGAGAAAGTAACCGCTAGTGTCACCGCTGACTGACCACAGAGTGGACGTCGTTTAAACCAGGCAGTTGGCAGTTTTGGACATTCGGAATTAATTAGAATTGTCCGTGAAAAACGCATGCCATTCTACACAGAACTTTGGCGATCGATACTCTACCTGCAAGAGCATCTATCACCAACCAGCTGTTCCGCGGTATACGCCTATACTAAACTTCGTAGTGTCAGCGAAGCCAGGAGAAGGTTCTATGGTCCGGAATAAGATGAAAATCAAGAATAACAAAATTATGTTGGAAGCTTTATTTCCAAGAAAATCTACTTTGAAAACTTGTGAAACTTGTGTGAATTTAGTTATGAAACACTTTGACCTGCACGAGTCACGTGCTTCGATCATTACTGGTTGATCCAGTTTCTATGACTATCATTAAACACTTGTTTCATTGCAAGTTTGGAGCGTGATTTAAGGACAAATCCAACGGGTAGAAGGAGCGATTTATTTCGATTAAATATTATTTATATCGTCATCTGGGACAGATGGAGGCGAAAAGTAAGCTAGTTCTTTGCCCGTAACGATATCGTCGTCACATTTTTCTCGACGAATCGACGGTCGATTGAATCTTGCATTTTACGAACGTGTCGCAAATTCGCATTATAAAAGTGTTCGCGCATACATCACGGTCTGCGCTCGATCTTATTTCCTTCTGGAGTATTCAGACTCCTTATATTTCACGGTAACATTCGAATAAGAAGAGAAGTTCAGTAAGTTTGAAAATTACGATCGCGACCATTCAGCGAAAGAGATTTGCATGCGACACTTGTCTTACGTTTCACACGCTCTCTTAGTTCTCTCTTTCTCTTTTCATTTGATTCTATGAGAATTTCTTTCTTTTTCCTCTATTTTCTTTTCTTTTTTAGTTTCCACGAACCGAGCGTCTTTAATCACTTCGAGAGCGCGTTTCTCGAATTATTCGTTTCCGTGTTCCCGAACATGTTTTCATGCAAGACCACCCCTTTTAACACCATAATTCTCACGGCAGGTGTTAAAATTACGCTGCTACGGGAGCGTCGTTTCGCCGCCTGGTGAAACGCATCTTATTCAACTTCGTCGGAAGCATGTTTGCCTACTTTAGTAGGTTAAGACGGTTCTTTCAAGCGAGTACCCGCCGAAAGACACCGTTGAATAAGCTGAATCACGTAAAGTCTGCGAAATTTATACTTGCCATAGTTTGAGCGGACTTCGTCATGCGAGTTGGAAGCCGGCTGATACAAAAAGACGAGATGTGCTTCTGTTTTGCTAGGGAAATTTACCGTATAAGCAGTTCTAGCGTGTGTCTATTGAAGATACGAGGAGGTTGACTTAAACTAAATGGATGTCTGGTTTGAAATAGCAAGCGGAGCAGATAGATCCACATTTTTTCCCAGTTATTATTAATGAATGTGTAACAGAGAGACGCTTGTGAAATTAATAACAAACACGCTTGTATAATTTTACATTATAAACTTTCACGATGATTAAGTGACGTAATGCGATGGGGTTCTCCGGGTTTCAATCGTCTTTTTAATCGTATGTTTTATTCTCGCGTTCCAAACGTTCCACTTCATCTTTTCAATTTCAGCTCTATCTCGAACATTATTATTATTATGAATTATCTCTGAATGTGTGAAAATTTGTACAACCAGTTAATTTCAACGTCCAGTGATTTTTTTCTAAGAGAAATAAATACTAATTATCTTTCCTGACCTTAATAAATTCTTTATCCACATTCTAGCTAAATTTGCTAGAAAAGTTGACAAGTTTCATAAATGGAGTAAAAGCTTTTCCAAGTTATCAGTATGAATAGCAAAAACAAATTTATATATGCACGCAATTAACAATTAACACAAATGTGTATTTTATATTACAGGTAAGGAGCGACGCGTCAAACCGCAAACTAATGTTCACGTAAAACCTGCAAAGTGGTAAAGTACTTTATTTCAATGGTCTTATTTTACTCTGCAGTTATACGATTTCATTTTGCGCATTTCGGTTTTTCAATTTCAAACTGAAACCATTTAATCCCATTCAGACCGTTTCTATTTACCATGAACGAAGTAGGTTACGGATAAACAAGGCGTGCAGAAATTAAGAGAAAAAGATGATAGAACGTAACGATCGTTCACGCGAGACTCGAATGAATTACTTTCCACCGCGTAAATGTGAAGTACGTTCTGTATGCGTATTTACGTTATGGAGCGGATGATCCTTTAACGCGTAGGTCGTCCAAGTTAATTAATCCATTTCAGTCGGAGAATACTGTTCCTGGACAAACAAACTCTAAACATCCATGCAGATGACATTCCACGGTTCGTCGGTTTCTCTCGGTCTATGTATCGCGAAGAGAATTTTAAATATGCGTTTCATTACTTACGCGCATCCCCGATTTCATAGCTGGCCAGGAAACGAAATGCGTTTAAAGAATTCAGCGTACCTACTATTCAGCCCTTTCGTCTTCTCCGACGAGACGGCCGTGTAAAAGAAAACTCGAAAAAAATTCTTAAAAAAGAAGTAAATGGGAAGACAGGGGAAAACGCATCTCGCGTGCACGAACAGCGATTTTTCTATTTTGCTCGAGGTGCTGCACGTAGATAACGTTTCCATTAACTTGCTCTGCTCCTTTAGAACGTGTTTCATGTAACTTGCTCTTTGCTTTCGTTTTTTCCTTTTATTCTTTTTTTTCGTAATTTAAATTGTTTCATCGTTATATATTTTGCACGGATGTTTGATATGTTTAATATACTTAGCGCATTGTTAGAATCTCTTTGTGTCGTTTGTGGGGATCTTACGCAAACGAGACTATGTTAGTTTTTAACATTGTAACGTAAGTGGCGGATCAGGTTTGCGGACACAGAAGGCCGGTGTCTTTTGAAACTGAATTAAAAGGTACAGAGATCAGGTTTCAGATAAGAATTTACACAAGAATTTGTCGTTATAGTAACAAGTGTAATAAAGTTAGAAGACTAATTGACTCGACATTATACATTTGTAACGTAAACTGTGCGCTACTTTTGCGTAACTTCGTCTAACTACTTCGACTAACTTCGGAAGATATGTGTGTTAACCTGTTTCATGGAGTTTACAAATAATCTTAGTTCTTATTATTACTGAACAGATAAATGCTACATCTAAATATTTATACGAGCCTATACTTTCAAGCTAAGATTCGTAAAACAACGATTGCGATTAACCGATTACTAGAAGAAGTTTTGATCTCATATGCTACTCATATTTTATAAGTCGACGAGGTATAATTCGCTGCTTTGAAAATGCTCAATTTCCACAACGATGAATGGATAAATAATTGAATTTTTGAATCCAGATCAGATTCGGTTAAAATTTTATCAATAAAGTCACATCATTCGCGTCTCATTATGGCCAATGAAAATTTCGAAATGTTTTATCACGCGTACAGTACGTACAAATAAGAGTTCTCTGTGATAAGTGTACGAACATTTTCGCGAGCCATCGTCTATCTTACTAATAATATATTAGATTGTCTGAAAAGTGTCTTTCTTTCGTAAACGTGTTTTTTTTTACAACAGTGCACCTTCATACAAACGTAAAACCAAGTCTGTGAACTGTTTATCTCAACAGAACAAAATGGATTGTACGTAATTCGACAAAGTAATATAAAACAAAAAAGGTTGTGCGTCTATTATCTCCTCATAAAACGAAAGAAACTTTTCCGACAACCTAATACAAATCTAATTCGCGCCATTCATCTGAGATTTCTCCCTCGCATCTCCGACGAGAAGCAGTCATATCGAAGCCTACCGCAAGACCTATTAAAATCAATCACGTATTCAAGAAAGACTCCTCTGAGATTTGTAGCTGTCTCTCGTGCCGAGTATATGTCCGATCCGATTCTAATCCAGACATAGATAGGGCTCAAACGCAGCTCTCGCAAGGGATCCATCGCGACCGTGCTAATCTCAATGACGAATTGCATAAGCAGGTCAGCGTGCACGTGGGCCTCTGTTAATCCACGTGAACAAGCTCGCGGACTTGTCCTGTCACTTTTGTTCGATTCATCGCGCATTCGAGTTACGCAACGCCACAAGATTAAATAATGGCGACGCGCCTCGACGTAAACGTACGAAAGTGTTACGTAAACGTACACGTACGAACGTAAATGTGTACATGTAACAGACGAACGCTCTTGACGGGCCCTTAGACGCGTCGTGGCGCTTTCAGACGCGAGAACGCGACGGCGTGGTGACACAACGTTGGACGAAGCCGTGGGACGAACGAAGGAAAGAAATAGGTCGCGCGATACGCGTGTCATTCCACGAGAATTCTCGCGAGGGCCACCGGTGAGTTAAGTTTCTCGCGGCGTGTCACTCCGGGCGGGAAGAGGAACAGGGAAGCAGGGGGCGCGGGAAATAAACGGCTAGGGGAAGCGTGGAAAGAGTACAGAGAGAGAAAGAGAGAGAGAGAGAGTAAATGGCAGGTGGCTGAAGGAAAATGGGTGAAAACGGGCAAAACCAGGCTAGAAGAAGGGGAGAAAGGAAGAAAAGGGAAATAAAAAGCGGAGAGAGGCATGGCGCACCACTGAGATTTTTATTCACGCATTGAAAACACTGTGGGTGTCCCATTCGACTTTAGCGGGTTGCCGCGGCGAGATTAAAATTGTAGAACACCGGGACGTGTTCTCAATTCGATTAAGAAGGGTTAGAAGCATCGCGGGGTTGCAAGGTTGCGGTAAGCAAGCGGTTCGTGCAAACGGAGCTACCAATTGCGAATAAGGGATCGTCTCATCAGTACTATGTTTTATTGAAACGATTTATAGCGGGGATAATGTTCATAGATTTACCTCGTGAGCATCGTTGGGGCTGTTAAAAGGAAAGAAGAATGATTCTAATTTTTACTCCGTGATCGCGTTCCCCTCTTCCACTAAAGAAATCTAATTCCAAGGAAACGCGGTGGTTGTTAAATGAGACCCAAGGGAACGTTTTGCCACAAGTTCCGCCACAATTCGTTCATTTTCTTTAAAAGTCTTTTGCTTAGGAACAAAAGTGTTAATATTCAGGATCTACATACAGAAGTATTAGTATTATATGATATAAAGTCGTAGTATAATCTTTAGATTCTTCTAACACAGGGCTGTCTCACTAGTTTACAGTTGTCAACTCTGAAGTTATCTTCGCCGTGTTTCGAATTTCCATGGAAATTGTCAGAAATTGAGAGTATTTCCCCCCTATTTTGTAATATCTATTACGTGGCAAAAGCTAGTACGGCCAATTGGTTAGCTGAAATCTAGTTTTCGCGTCGTTTTGCACGAGAGACAGAGAGCAATACTGTGGTTCAAGGTACGCGATTAATGTATCGACGAGCCGTGTTTGACGTGATTATTTTAGTCTTGTGAAAACACGCGTTAGTGAAATGTACATATCTATCGGCAAACGTGCACGTCATTGCATTCGATAAATTTGTGAGTATAATTCTGAAAGGATTTATTTCTACCAATAGGAATTGTTCCCAGCTTTGGAGTGTTTGCTACCTGTTTCGATTTTCGTTTAAACAGATGACGATATAGTAAATATTCCATCGTATTAGCAAGCCATGTAGAAACTATTGATTTGCTAAATTTTTTATTTTGTCAAAAGAGTCTTATCGGTTAGATTCGTTCCATGAATCGTTTTTTTTTTTTCATCTCTAAGACGAAAAACTGTTTATGACTTCTAAAGTATCAATGTTTCGACTAACGAAATCTAACCACTCGCAAAGTCTACCACTTCAAATGCTCAATTAGACATCACTCTTGTCCGAGGTGACAGAGATCGCGTCGGTAGTTAATGAATTAGTTTCGAAAGGCCTGGCGTCCTTGAATTTCAAACAACGCCGTCTGCTTAATGTTGATGGGATTTCGTAGTAATTAGTTGACACAGGATAATCATTACTTAATCGGGCAACGCGAGGATTAATTAGGATTCACGGGCCCGGAATTTTACTTGCAAAATTGTTTGCCCATCCTGCTGGACATTGTAAATGTGGGAATAGTGAGTGGCAGAGAAATGGACTAGCCCATTTTAAGGCTGAGTTTAATAAGTTTATGCGCTTACGCGATTCAATATTGGCGCTCCGGATGAACTTTGCATCGGTGAAATTTCATTGCTCGTAAAGTAGCCAGATAATTAGCGAGCAACGGTGGAATTTTCGAGCTATTAAGGCAAAATTTTTACAAGTGTACACTCGCATTTTTGATCTCGAAAGACGTTTAGAAATGATAGCCGACGTTAAAACATGGATGGGATATATTGAGCGGTTTGCGTCAAAGGTCTGTTATTAACAAATTTCGATAAATCTTATCGAAGCGAAATTGTAATATACAGGATATCTTAGGTTTTTTTTAGAAAACGAAATTAATACATTCTCGTTCCCTACAAAGAATTCTGTTTTCTCATCTTTTGATTTTATATGTTTTCTGTTTGACTTGTAATATTTGGAGAAAGGTACGAAGTTATTGAATTGTTATTAACTGGCTACAGATTGGTACAGCAATTAAAGTGGTTCGTAATCGCAATATGCTAAAAGTGAAAAGGTTTGGATATCTTGTTTGGTAAAATAACGTGCCTTAGCTCGCGTTCAATTTCAGCGAATTGGAATTGTTAGTTCGCCTCTAAACGTCGATTTAACTTTAAATGAGCGATTAAGTCAAGATCTATGTGCTAAATCCGCACCTAACGAGCACGAATCTACGTAGTAATATTGTTAAATCAGTCAAAAATATCGCGAGTTCGTCTGCTTCTTCGGAATTAATAAATTTTGAAATTAGCTTAGAGATAAAGCATTCTAAAAATATCAAATGAAATTAATATCTAACGTGCGAGAATAATTAGAACGAAATGCGAGTATATCTAGGTAGGCTAGGAATTTCCATTTTTTTAAATTCAACAATAGTTTTGACAGTGCTTGCAGTACTCTTTTCATTTTGAGTTTATTACTCGAAAGCCTGAATTTTTTTTTTTCAAATATTTCCCCAGGACAAACGTGTCTTTAATAAGAGAGATTCTAGGGGGTTTTACACTAATTGAAGTTGCTGTGCATTAATGATAATCCATCGCATTGTGATAATTATTAAAATCTCATTAAAAAGCGAAATAATAATTCAAAAAATGAAATTCAAACATTCTGATGAAGATATTGCAATGAATTTCATTAATCCGCTATTAAAATTCCATCTCAACGAAATCTAACATTTTCTATATAGTCGCAAGCACTTTGGTCTTCAAATATAGTCTTCGATATACATCATATAAAGCGTAGCTTATACCGCTATTAAATCCTCGAAATGATTTCCAGAAACGGTATAGCTTAGAGCTGAAAGCTCTCATTGAAATTCTCTTGAACGCGAAGAACGTACGCCACGAAACTCTCTAGAATCTCGGACGAAAGAGGGATCATGACAAGCACATGGCCAGGGATGAATGTCCCGTAAAAGGGGCCAGCCGTTCAATTGGTCGATGATACATTTACCTACAAGGTGAAATGAGCGGCTCCTTGGACGTGTTTGTGTGACATATTCGGCAGACGATGGAACCAACCGAGACCAGGCTGCGGGTAAGCCGGTGTTGTTGGCCGAGCCCGAGAGACATTTGCTGCGTGTCGCAGTCATTTAAATTGCAGGACGAACCCTCGGGGATGGTGACCGGTAGCATCGGGATGCCGTGCTCGTGATCCAAGTTAACTGCAATCGAAGAGAAGGATACACACGAACCGGTGCATATGTATGATCCAGCACGCTCCCTACGCGTTTACTTACACCCTATTCGACGTAATGGCCGGCTTTCTGTGAAATTCGCTGCTTCGAATATCGATTAACACTCTACGGAGTTCGATATATTGAAATGTTTTCGGGCCGATTCCAATAACATGGCGAACAGACTTGAAGATTTTCAAACAAAGGATGTACTCTAAAGTTTAAACGCTACACACTTATTTGCGTCTGATTATTTTTGACAAGGTGTATTTTATTTGCACGCTCAAATCCAGACCAACGCGAGTCTCGGACTAGCAACGAGATTGTTGAGGTTTCGACAACGAGATAGTCCTCCAAAACGTTCTAATTCTAACTCCGTGTATTCAATTAAATATCATTAAACCAGTCATTAAATATAATGATATTTCGAATGATATTTCATTAGGTTGCTATTTAACTGGAATTAGACTTTCTGTTATCTATAACTTCGCGAGTCTTTTCTACGTAAATTGTTCGTCAAGCTCGTTTAATATCGTGACATTATTTTTAATATTACGAAGAAGATATGACAAGGTAGATAGACAAGGTACAAAGAAAAAATAATGAAATTTTTCGAACAATTTATTAATTAATTGTTAAGATATTATATAAATTTAAAATAACAGGAACCAAATACAGGAGAAAACGGAGAATATAGTGCATATGTATGATCCACCACGCTTCCCACGCATCTGCGTGTATTTACAGCCTATTAGGCGTAATGGTAGGCTTTGTGAGAATTTACTTCCCAGAATTAATCAATGCGAAATCTGATATTGCCCCTTGAATTACAAACAGGATGGTACTATTCGAACTGCAGATCCTTAGTTTTGCGATGACGCTAAATTTCGTTAATATCCCTTAGTCTCTGAGGGAGGGTTCGATAGAGATAATGATTTTACGATACCATGTTGCATGACTAGTATCCAAAGTCCCTTCCTTTGTTTGAAAATTAATATGTATGTCTTTTCGAATTAAGAAATACGTTCAAATTTTGCATGGTAAACAATTGTCTGTATAGCGATATTGAATTATAAAATTTGCCGAAAAATATCGAAATGCGGTAAAATAAATATAATGGGAAAAGGTAAGAATTTTTTAAAAATCACACGGAAAGAAATTTTTCTCGAAAATGAGATATTAAATAATTCAATGTTTAGTAAAGCGTTGCACGTATAAATACGATTGCCAGAAAATAAAATTCTATTTATTTTTCACGTGAGAGTCTGTTTACGTTTCTTTCGTCGGCACTTTGACTTTCCCGTCTCCCGTATTTTCCTTTTTCTGTAATGCAGAAAATTGAAATTGCCATTACAGGAAAAATTTGAATTTGCGACAGTGGCGAACATTCATGCACTATCGTAAAAAGAAACGCAAGACAATAAAAAAATAAGATTCTGAGACTAATGAGATAAATAAATATTCGTCTTCTAAGGGTAGGAAGCACGACACCTCCGATATTTGGTTACTGTCATAGAATTTTCAATGTTAATGATATGAAGTCAAAAGGGTTATTTTTTTGTTTGCATTTCTACGTGATATCCATATCTTCTTCTATATATTTAAATAAATGTACAAAGAATTTTTTATTTGATGTAATCTCGAAAACATAGGAAGCGAATTTCATGTAATTTTAAGACGAATAACACAATCGATCTTCGAACTGGTGAACGTATTACAAAACACATAACCATTACGTAAAATGAAATGCAAAATGTATAAATAGATATTGAATAACAAGTAACTCGTTATAACTAAAAATCCTTCAAATTCGCTTATACTCATATTTATTAAAAGAATAAATTCAGATATTTAGATAAGTATGTACATACCTACTTGCATCACCGATGTGATAAATAGACACTTGATGATAAAAATATAACCAAACGAACGGTTTCTCGAGAAAGTCTGACCAAAGGGTTGCTCGAGAATAAGTCGATTCAGTAATTTCTGCAAGATCTGTTTCTTATTCCACGCGATCTTTCCGTATGTAAATGAGGCGAAGAAGAAGAGCCAACTGAAAAAGAGAAAACTGAAACGATACCGGTTTAGATAACCGATAGAACTGTCAGTTCATCGTAGTGAAACGCGACGGCACGCCCTCTTTTACAGTCAACAGCTCTTCCCTTTTCGTTTTAAAGACAGCGGACGAACGAAAAAACAAATAAAAGAAAAAACGAACGAATAAACGATAATGTTGAATTTATTGAAAGCTACGTAGTACATTGGATACTTTTCTAAAATAATAATATTAAGAGAATAATGTTAATTGATTTAAACGTTAAACATACGTATTATACATCTTATTCGAGAATTATTGAAACTATTGATAGTTTATTCGATGAAGTACGAAACTGTATAATAAACTATATAAACTATATTCTATTGAATAAAATAATTAGTTAAAGAAATAATTAACAATAGCAAAACAGTGCGATATTTCTGTTCGCCGGAAGTCGAACTCGTGATAACGATTAACTTCGTGTAATTTTATTTCAGATTTATATAATGGAAGATTAAAAAGTTGGTTAAAATAACTATGCATATTGTTTCACGCGAAAATGTTTATAAAATTTTCCGTGCGATACCTCTGTAGCTATGATTCTAAAAACAATGCATTTTTCAAACGATTCAAATATTTTACCTGCATTCAATGGA
The DNA here is from genome assembly GCF_014825855.1 of Bombus pyrosoma. Taxonomy (NCBI): domain Eukaryota; kingdom Metazoa; phylum Arthropoda; class Insecta; order Hymenoptera; family Apidae; genus Bombus; species Bombus pyrosoma. Next base: position 9,657,029 of record NC_057783.1, read on the forward strand.
ATTTAATTAAATACGTTTAAATTAATCTTTAGTAAACGTAATATATTCGCAGTAAAAAAATCATCGCGCTTGATTTATTTGTATATTTGCAATGTTATAAATTCTCATTCATTCTTATCGTATTTTCGATTTTATTTCATTTTCAGTGCTGCACATGTTGCCATTGTTTGCTCGATATTTACAAATGTTTACGAAGCCCAGCCGATTCTTTATTGCCGGCGAGATATGAATTATTAAACAGTATTCACGATCACCAATTTCCGACATATAATGCGACTCGTAATTTTCATTCATTCGTTTTATTAGATTCGTTAGCCTTCGTTCATTTTTAAACACAGACGCGACAAAAGGTTAGGGTAGTTTTAGAAAAATGTAAGAAAGAATCAGTGAAAGAATCAGTAGTGAAAGAATCAGTGAGAAGAGCTACTTCACCGAAGAAATCAATTTCCAATCTTTGTAAATATGTCTTATGAATGAAATGAAATTAATACCAATAGATGTTTCGATTTTCGAGGCGCGAAATTGACTTATTAGAAAATTATACTCGGGAAATTGCGGAGTTCGTGGAAAAATCGACGTTTTCATCAATGTTATCGACTCATCTGTTCAATTACGTTCACGTGTAACCTTTTAAACTATTTAACACGAGTGTCATGATAATCGACATGCCACAATCGCGTATATAATCATTTTTATCGACGTGTCCTGTATAATCGTACTCTCTGTTGTTTTTCTTTATTAAACATGTCAAATAAGCTTCACGTTCGTGTCTGTGCGAGCTCTTTATCATTTTTGTCTTTAGGCGAATTGGTTAATCGATTGAAAAAAAAATTACGAATGAAACGTTTTTTATAATGTAGACTGATGCGAAGGTTTTCGGGATATATGCAAATAAACGAGCTGAAGAAATCGTTGACAGTGACTTTATCCAGGTTTGAATTTATAGTAGGAAAGATATTCAGGGAAAGCAAATCGATACTTGTATCACTAGTACATTGAAAAATAGCGGAAGAAATGTATCTTAAGACGTTGCCCCGCTCATAGGATTATGAAGATTAATTAACTGCAGAAACCGTGCTACGTCGTCGTCGGTAAATTGAATCTCCCAAGTCAGCCGACTGGCTGATTTATGGCACTATTGCATCGAAACTTTTTCCTGCGAAATATCCGGATTTGCATTGCATTAAATGGAAAGGTCTATCACTCATAAGCGATAACCGTCGTCTCTCTAGGATGAGATCCTTTTAACCAGCGACCCTCCAAGTCGTTGAAGCTTCAACAAATCGCAATCGGACCCGAACGCATTAATGAATATATTTTAAGCTTTTGTTATGAATTAAATTAATCTTCTCCGTGAATTTCGATCGAAGAAATTTTAAATTAAAATTCTCTGGGATCGAAAATCAATAATTTGATATTGTCTGATATTTTTTTGAGAGCTAAATGACGTTATTGGAAATTACGTAGTAAGAACCGATTCATTTAGCAGAACTGTTTTATCATTCGCAAAATTGAAAATATCTAATGCTTTAATGATGTCGAATATTATTAATGTCAAATGTTTGACATGGAAAATGAATATTATATCAACATGTTAGTTTCTTTTAAATTATCAGACATCATAATTTCTAATTAGTTCGACTAACAAATCGTTCACTTCAGGATAGAAAAAGGGCTTCAATACACAATATGAATGAATAAAATGCACTTTTCCCGATACATTTAATTTAATATAAATTCTTTCTCTTAAATGATATTTACCTCGTTTCCAGTAATATTTCACTGCAAATATTTCTCAATACCAACTTCTGTTTTTCCTTGGTTTCTAATAATTTCACTGTGATGCTATTATTCGTCTTTGACGTATTTTCAGATTTTCCTGCGATTGTACGAGTTTGTATGAATTTTCGTCAACTAGTAATGACAGAGATAAATCGCTAAACTTTTTCATTGAAAAAAAGAAAGTAATTCGTGACCATATGTTCTCAATGTAGAAATCGTGTAGAATAACTTTACCTAAACTAATCTAACCTAATCTTACTTAACTTAATCCATTTTTAATATATGATACATCTGTCAATGAATAATTTGGGCGTGATGCGAGTAATTTTATCATTTTGCATAGGAAAAATATCCAAATATCTGTAACGAAAACATACTACTATACAATAATAATTATCCATATACGTTTCTCTACACACACGTCCGAAAATCAGCGTAATCGTTATTGAAGCTCTTTTTCTATAGCTTTATCTCTTATTTTTCTAAAGGAAGAATATACAATGTCATCATCCCTTATATGTTTAAATCATCTTCCCTTATACAAAGTAAGAAACACATCGATAACACGAATATTAACACGAGTAACTGAAACAATGATCACTGTTTCGATATCATTTGGTAGAATAGCAAACTGTATCCGTTTAGAATTAGACATCGCAGCAAGTCCTGCAAGCCTCAAGGCACGTCTGCTGGTCAAGGAACATCTTGCTTTTCACCCTTTCTACCCCTTTCATCGTCGTCCGCTGTACAAAAACAGGAACGATTCTTGGACGATTTCCTGTCTCTTTTCCACGACGACGAGGCACGCGGCGTTTCGAATTGAATTCACTTGTCTCCACTGGCGGACATAACATTTCCACCGAAGAAGTTTACCTTTCGACTTTCGTATTCAGGATTTTGTTTTCGCCAATCCCGGTCGAGTCGCGAAACCACCAAAGTTTCCCGTCCTTCGGTCGCCGTTCACGGATTTCCTCCCTTGCAATCTTCCATCCTTCTTTTTACATTGCTCTGCTGATCAGAGGAACAGAAAGATTTTCTATAAAATCCTTTCGACGCTGCAACGTCATGCTTCAACTACCTTCGTTCGGCCAGGCTAATAGCCATTGTCTGTCTATGACTATTCTTGCAAAGCGAAAAGAATTAAGAGCACTGAATGCTTAACATCGAGGGATTTACTTTTTTAAGGCAACGCGCCTTTTGTTTTGTTTATCGTTACAACTTAAAGAAGCAGAAGTAATAGCTTTCTTTCAAACGTTAACTCCCGTAGTAAGTTCGTTTGGATTCCTTTAAAATAGTCTCTAAAATCGTTACTTTTACGTAAGATTTATTTGTATCGACTAAAGCGTAGCAATTAATTACGAGTAATTAAAACTATAATGATTAATATATTGGAAATTTTCAAATAGGTCATATTTTTTCACTATGAAATGGATATATTCTTCAGTAATATTAATTTATCATTGTAACTACGACGAATTAAAATTTAATATCATAGGGATATATTTTACAAGTCGTGATTTGATTATTAATTATAAAAGTGGAGATACGAATTATTTCCGTCAATCGTTAATGGAGTATTGTTTCATCGTTTTTGCATTTTACGTACATTCAGCTGACCAGTAAATCGCAATTTCGAAGCGGAAGGTGGTGCTTTTTGGCGAATTGAGAACCGCCAGCAGCAGAGTCACAATTTGATGTTGATATACTGGCATGGATATACGTATACGTAGGTCCTATTGTGAATACCTTAGATAGTTCAGTCCATTTCATCTCCACTGCTTTATCACTAAATATTGCCTGACTTACGCCACGGAAACTGTTCAACGGGCTGCCGTAGGTACCACAACGATTTCATTGTTCACGTTCTGTTCATTCTACGTTCATCGGCATTTACGGCACCGTGCAGCGTCGTTATACGAGACAGGCCACATTTGTCATTTTCAAGGAAATAGTTGATTCAACGTTTCTAATTAAATGCCGGCAATAAGTATATTCAGCGCAGCATGATTTATCGATGTTAATAATTTATCTGTTCGTCAACTTTTAAAATGGACCATTGTTCAGCTTGACGAAGCTTTAGTTATTACTTGACGAGGAAATTAACAATGGCGTATTCTTTAAACAGTTTTATCCCTGTAAATAATTTGCTAAATCTCCGTAAGATATATTTATTCCGTATCAGTCAGAAGGTAACGATCAGTTAACGCGTTGACGCCGACGCCGATATTCAGGGTTTTCTCTGTGAGGCGGCGCCTGAATGCAGCACGATCTGCTTCATGGGGCGGCGTAACGTCAGATTACACTGTTCAACACGATCGCAATTTTTCAACTTTGACCTCAATTTATAGCAAAATTACAAAGGCTATCCGGTTGGGTTCAATGAAATTCGTGAACTTCAACTAATACATTGATATACAATAATTTGGCAATATCAATTTGCATATATTTGTAAATTTTAAGTAAAGCTGACGGGACCAGCTACGGTCCTAATTTTGGAGTACTCTTTTCGATTTTTCTCAAAAAGTAGAGGTCTGACGCGAATTCTGACCATCGCACGCAATTCTGTGAACATTTTTCTATAAGAAACATTCATAGTGCGAATCAAAAAATTTTTCAATTCCGTACAGGAAAAAAATAGCTATGTATATCGGAGAACGACGGCGCGCGTAAGGAACATGCACGACGAAAATAGTGTTAGGACGTAGTATAAGTACTGCCCAAAAACATTCACATTTTCTGCAGTCGTACCAAGGGCCCGCGAGTAAAACGAGAGGACGGTGTAAACAATGTTATAAACGCATTTCTAGAATGAAAGGTACAAAATATGCCGCGAATAAAGCCAAAAGAGTAACATCATATTGTGATCGTTGTAAGGGCCAGCCGGCATTCTGTTTAACATGTTTTAAAAAATTGCATAAAAAAAGTAAATAATTATGTTAAGTTTATAAAATTGAATTGTTATGTTTTTACTATTGAATGTCTGTTTATAATGTTGAGATAAAATAACATAAACCTATTTTGTACTACCTATTTTGTGAAATACAAGTGTGACCTATCATGATGCACGCCGCCTCACGGAACAGACACGTGTGAACCACCGGTGATGCACTCCGGCGGCAACGTGTTAAATTACGCTTCTCTTTCTATACGTGTATATATTTGCAAACTGAATTCAAACTTGGCGAGTGAGCTGGTATTAGGTCGTCCGAAAAGTTTCTTTCGCACAACGTTTTCCGTTTTATATTCTTTATTGAATTACGTATGATCCATTTTGTTCTATCAAAATAAAGATCACAACGTTCGATAGGTTAGGTTTTATGTTTGTTTAAAGATGCGTCGTTGTAAAAGACGTGTCTGTAAAAGAAGTACACTTTCCCGATAACCTAATGTTAAACTTGTTAGTTATTAAAGAGATGAGTGGAAAATTGTAATAGTCAATTATATTAAAATCGCTTCAAATATAAGTAGAGAAATAGTGTAGGTCGGTCGTAGCTGTCGCTCGTATGACTCGCTGTGATAATTCGCTATATTCTTCGCTATACTGGTTCGCTTTCAAGACTGTCTTTCCTACAGAGGATGCTCGTCTATTTATATTGTCCAGCGGACATACAGAAGGTCATATTTGATTCAGCTTGACGATTACTCATAACGGCGATACTGTTTTTGTCTGGAGTTCGTCTATTCTAGAACTTCGCAAATCAAAACAACGTTGATACTCTGAGGCACAACAATATCAATCACTGCCGATTCGAATCGTCCTATGACTCATGTGCCGCTACACGAGTATAATCGTGGCACTTGCATCTCATTATAGCGCCAATGAAATCTCAAAATATTTCGTAAGACATTTACGATATACGTGTAGAAGTTTTCCATGGCAACTGTAAGGATACTTATATACGAGTCATTGTATAAAGAAATGCTTTCGTCATCCATTTAAAATCACTCGTACGTATGACGAATTCGTATTCTCTCTGCATACAACGAGCAGATTTTAAACGACAACTATCACGGAATACACGCGCAATTTCACGAACAGCCACGGGGACAGGTTTTCGAGATGTCGTGTTTAGTGGCGATAAATTTCAATGTTGTACCTTAAGACGCTCGGATATATACGTGCACGGCCGTGTATACGCGTGTACGCACACAAGATGGTGCACGCGTGCTAGTGACGTGGTAGTTAGGAAGGAAGCTCGGGGGAGGCGCGAGCGACACAAATTTTCCAAGCTGCCAGCCGCGAGGACATATTTAAGGCGTCGTGTCGCCCGCGTGTTTTCATAATCTCTCTAATTTCCATTAAGGCGATAAGCGCGCTAGATCGCGCGCGATCCCTTTGGAATTTAAATACTTTAATCTGTTTCTTGCTAACAGCAAATTTCTTAGCTCTGCGAATCTTCATCTTCCATGCCGATCCGTTGCCTGATTTTTATTTCCAACAGTTTCGAGAAGTTTATCGACTCTGTATCTTTTTTTCTATTTTATTCCACTGTTTTCGCTTTCAAGTACAAAGCGTACTTGTACACCTCAATTCGTAGATCCAGATATCACTGAGATATTTAAAACTGTACAAAATGCTCTTTATATTATTCTGTTCTCTTCAAACATAATATTCTCTCAAGATAATATTATAATACCTAAGATACTCGTTCTTTCTATTTTTAAAGAAAATGAGTGTTCTTTAGAAATATTTAGCACTTTCTATTTTATCCAATCTTCAATTAAAAAGTTCTGTATATAAAAGGTACTGATCACTATAGTGAAATTTCCAATTACTTAAATATGTTTGTCATTTATTTTTGGTGGAAGGCACAAAATCATCATCCAGGGAACTAAATTATCGCGAACTACTAACATAACCGAAACTTTTTTCTATCTCCGGTGCAAATTCGATACAGCACCGACTAAATGTAACACGCTGAGCAAGAAATAAATTTATGTGACCCGACTGACGTTTATGCATCCTATAATGTGCTACACGCTGTAATGTCGCTTCTCTTGGTTTGCAATTTCGCCTTCTTGACCGTCTTGGAAACGGAAACATCGTTTCTAAATATATCGCCGGTTATAACGTTCAAACGATTCTTCAAAAAAGGGGGAAATCGAAGCTTGCAAGCCGCTTAAAGTCGGTTTTGTAGTCATTTGTCGTGGCACGTAAGAGATCGAAACGTGGAAAAAAGCGTCTACCACTCTCCAGCATCGAGGGACGCTTTCAAAGAACTCTTCATGGGCGTAGATTTCATGCATGAAGACGTAAAGCACTTTATAATGGGTATCTGTCGCTTTTCGTTTAGTTACGTGTTTTGTTATTTGTTAATCCTCAACCACTCTGCATTTATTCTCCGCTTTATTGTTGACTTTTGGTGAGGATTTATATCGTACTTATAGAAAATAAAAATATCAGTGGCAGATACAATTAGTCGCGAAAGTCATGGTTTCCAATTAAACGATATGAGGTGGTTTATTATACGATATGTGTTGATTTATTAAAGAGACGAGTGATAAAATTGTATTAAAATCACTTTAAATACAAGTACAGAGACAGTGTATACCGGTTGTAATCGTCGCTCGCTCAATGCTACTGTTCAACGCTAAGCTCGCTATTCCACTCTATGACTCGCTATAATAATCCGCTGTACTGCTTGTTCTAGAGAGCACGTTCGTCTATTTGTATCGACCGGTGTTATTATAAAAAGTTCGAATGTGACTCCGGTTGACGATTACAAACAACAGCGATAATATTTTGTCCGGAGTTCGTTTACCTTTGAACCTAGTAAACCAAAACAACGTTGCCATTCCAAGGCACAACAATATGAGTCTCTCCGATTCGAATCTTGCGTTGACTCATGTGCCGATACAGATATAAAATGAAGGAAAAATAGATAAACAGATTACAACTAAAAGGAATCTATAAAAATTGTTAAGGCGTTAACAATTATCTTAAGCATAGTTTGTGATCAACGCGACTTGGTTACTAGTTTTGAACTTTTGTTTTTAAATGTATTGTTGCCATATATCACTTGAACTTTATTTATATTAAATTTACATTAACATATATATATATATATGATTAATACATATAATTATATATATACGAGCAGGACTTTAATAATCTTGTCGGATTAATGAAATAGCCGAAGTTTCTTCTGGCTTATCAAAAGTAACTGATGTATCGTAAACCCATAAACAATTTTCGAACTTTTGCACATGAGCTAATACCGTTCCCTTGGGTTTTCTCTAGCTCTAGTCACCTGTGCCCCACTTCAATAAAACACGAGGACGGTCTTTTCCTGGTCACTGTCAATGTTTAACATTTCGACTGCCACGTTGGTTATATATAACAAGCTACGGTTTCTCCTGTGACGCCACGGTGGTCATTGGTGACCGGAGCGCTTGAACTTCTTACAATTGTAAAAATTGTATGAAAATTGACAGTTAGGACATTTTAAATATAACCGATAAATAGAAGATACTTTGAAATAAAAGGGCCTCATTGAACAATTGAACATTTTTAGTAGAACATCATTAAAAAAAAAATGAGAACAAACCTTGCATCTAACGGTGCACTGTGTTTGCATCCATATCTTTGTGGGATAATCTACGAATATTATTATAAACACAGCTTAGGAAATAACCGTAAATGCTGCTTTATAATCATATAATTGAAGTTAGAAGTGTGCACATACCTTTCTATTATATATAGAATGAGCAAATACCGTTTACTAATATCTTCTACGCATTTCGACAATATATTCTGGACGTTTTGCTTACGACGAAACAACAAATACGAATGGTTTATTGAAATAGCCTTATTATAATATGTCGCTATCAACTGTTAGCAAGACGCCACGGTGGTCACCTGTGAGATAAACGGTCCATTGAGGAAGAATGTTGTCTTACATCATCAATTTATTATTATTTTGCCATGCTTGTATGCTTTGAATAATAAAAATACTTCCGTGGCGTCCTGAGCGAAACATGTGATTACGGCGTGGCAGTCAAAGTGTTAAGAAGTTGACTAATTCTTCATTGGTCGGCACTCAGCCACCTCTCAGGAGTAGAATTTAATGCATCCTACCCTGGTGCAAGGGCACGGAGGATGCGGGTTCGAGACTCCAGACACTTAATACATAGTTATTCAAATCCTGGAACAGAACACGTCGAAATTCACTCACTAAGTTCTACTCGGGCAGTATCGTACAATCCGCTTCAAACTTGGGAACCGTCAACTATTCGCGGCGTAAGAAAAGTGAATAAAAAAATTTCTAATGTAATCGTGGCAGTTGTGTGTCTCATTACGATGTTGATGAAATTCTAAAAATTCAACGCCTGGCTTTAAAAGAATGTTTAGTGGCTATAAAATTGTATTCTCTCCATTCTCTCGCCAAATATTTCTACCGCAACCAGCGAAACTCGCGTCGAAACACGAAACAGCACACGATGTCTATTCTACGGTGCAGAAGAGTATCGGTGTACGGTTTAATTTGTATCCAGCCTGAGGCTCGCGTTCAGGCGAGTATAAAACCTGTGGATCAACAAAGGTTGTTTTACTGACGTTTGGGGGAGAACCAAAAGAAGATATCTCTCGTGGCTATTTTCAAATGTTTCTTTCATCTTGGGGATAAATACCACGGCACAAGTATTTATTCTTCAAGTTGTTATCACTTTCCACGAATTTCATGGCCACCGTTCCTTTATATTCTTTTCGAAAAGCGCTTCATTTCTGATATAATTTTGACCAAAGATTTCTACGAGTCAAGTGTCTTAAACTTCTTCATCCCTTTTAGAATTAATAATAATTTTATTGATATCTAAACGTAGATAAATTTGCACCTTTGGTTTCTCTGGCAAGTCAAATACACAAAATTCGGTAGGTGTACGTAGACTTTACTGACTGACTGTGTATAGAACAGAATAAATTCCACTACGATATTTCCATTCGAACTCGCAGCTGACTGTTCCAGTTCAATCTCAGCAATCATCGAAACGGAACGCATACATTTTCCTTGCGTCAATAGAGGTCGATAAAAATACACGCGTTTCCACGTTTAGTTTGCGTCTTTCAGCGATACGGGCGTGCATATTCGCGTAGCAACGAGTTCACTCACATTTTTAACAGCATTAAAGCCTTGAAAGCATTCCGGATAGCGAATGATTCCACCGAAACAACGTTTCCTTCGAAATAATATCGAAAAGTGAACCGAGAATATTTCGTGGCGGCGAGTGACGCGTAAAAATTTCAAAAAGGCACTTTTCCCGCGAATCACAGGCACGTTGAAAAATCTGTTACCTGTAAATGTGTGCATTTCAGTGAAAGAAACCTAGGTTGCGTATAAATTAACCATCCATATAGTGGCACGTCACCTGGACATCGTGATACATTTTTAAAGAAATTCTATAACGGGAAATCTTTTCCTCGTTTTTACTTTGGAAAGAGAAATATCTTCTGTATCGATTATTATTACTAATCCAATTAAACGCAAGAAATTCTCCCTTCTTCAGACCCAATTACCGAGAATTAATGTTATTTCGTGTTTGCACGATATTTCAGAACATAACGCCAACTCTATAAATTGTTTATATTTATGTGACACTTAAACGAATACTCGTTTGCATGAATTAGATCGCATAACAACGTTCTAATTTTCTTACAAATTGCGTACCAGGCTATCGATCCGAAACACGTTGTCGCCCCCTGTTTCAAATCACGAAAATTTATTCACCTTGGTATATGGATTTCACACGCAGCTGCAAAGACACGCGATAATGTTGTTTGACTCAAAAGCGATGGCTTATAATTCCGACGCTAATCGAGGTATGCTCGTCGTTCCATGTTAACTTCGTCGGGAATCTCCTACAATCGCTCGGAGAATTAATACATAATCTACGCTTTTTCATTTGCACGCGGCATTCTCTACATATTTTCTGTCGGTTCAGCCGTGGCCGAAGTGTGAAAGTAACGGGAAATTCGCGACCAGACGTAGAAACATGAGCCATAGGCACGGCTGAGTACTCGTAGATAATTAGAAGCGACGAGGAGCGTGGTCACAACAACACGGCCGGGCGTAATCACAGACGCTTGAACGCACCGAACCGCGTAATAAGTAGCCAGTTTGCCGACCATAATTTCTTCCATGTGACTCGACAATTTTCTCGACTTCGCGTGGCCGTTTTCTGCAGGAAAACGCGTGTCGCAGCTCGTTTTTCTTCTCTTCTCTTTAAATCTCTCCTGTTTCATTTCCGTTTCTGCTGTTTTAGATTATCTCCGTGATAATCGTGCGAGATCTACTCTCGTGACTGAGGTCTCGCTACTCTGCTTTTACTTACGCCGTTTTGTATAATTGCTAGTAGCATGATAGCCTGATTGATTCCTTAGTGATTTAAGGCATACGAGCTATCGTTTTGTCCAATAAGGTGGCAATTACTCGTAGCTTCTTCAAATATTTCAAAAGTCAAATATTTAATCAATGCATTTTCCACAATAACTCATTGGTTTCATTGTCCTTGGTTTATGAGAATTATTTGTTCTAAAATGATGCTCCGTTTACACGAATTGACGGAAATAATTAGTCTGAATTTCTATCCTTTATCACGCGAGAAATTCTTCCCTGACAATTTGTTCGAATTTAGGTAATTTTGTACGAAATAAAAAATGAAAAATTAAATCACCAATAGGAATGACAACATTTTATATAAATTTATTCAGCTAATAATTTTTCAACGAGTCTGAAATCAATCTCAAACATCCAGTTTTTGTTGAAACTAAAAAGTGAAAAATTAGATCACGAGTACGAATCGTAAGTTTTTATTTATTAAATTTTGCCATAATTTAATAATAAATCATTTCTCAATGAGTATACAACCAGTCTCAAGCTTCCTACAATTTACTCTGTCTACTTCTGCAAAAAATGCGTTTTCGTTTCGATTCTAATGTGACGTTTGTTTATTCGAAAGCAGCCACTGTTGCTCGTCATTAATGACAAGCAACGAGGGTTGTGAACAATGGGAAATCGATTGCGGGGACCCCTAAAACGATACGTTTCCAACCCACCGAGGAACATGAATCGGTTACCAGACCTGAACCTTTAAACGATCGTTTATAAAAACGTTCCATCTTCTTTAATCGTGCGTAAAGCCGCGCGCTGATCAGTTTAGACGGGGACGATGTATTGCGTCGTTCTACCAGATAAAGGTTGAAATCACGGTTTTTGATACCGAAAATATTCTTTGGTCGGTGCCAGATAACAGGATTAAAGAGGGAATAGGGGAAAAAAGGAGGAGTGGACCGGGAGCAAGTGAAATTCTGCTAGCTTTTACAATACCAGGTGATTCATATCTGTCAGTGACATGAGAGAACGTATTGCTGGTTCTACAAAAGCATTTTCTTTCGATGAGAATATCGCTCAATTTGAATACTAATTTGTTCTTAACTTATCCACCTATAATGATGTGTTTCTTTCTCCTATATGCTACCTTTTATGTACCAAAAGTTTTATCCCATACATAAACAATTGAATAAGCAAATAAATAAATGAATGAGTTAATAAATGAAGACGGTATAACCTACGATTTCGAGAATTAATTAGCAAGGAACAGCAATTCGAGGTTGCTCTTTGAATCATTTTGAAGCGAACAGTAGTTCGTTTCTCATCCTCTTTCGTTGTGACGTAACAATGCACTGTTCGCGATCGTTTAGTCATGAAATACAGGTCGCAGCTCTTTAAGTAGCTCGTAAGAAACGTTCCTTTCATTTCTGTGTTAATTTCTCTTTTCTTTATATTTCTTTATATTACCATTGCCATAAAAACCAGTTCTTCTAAAATTCTCCTTGGTCAATCCGAATCCTACATGAACATTATTACCTATACTCTCCTCTATTATATCAGCAAATAAATGGTTATTCATTTGCCATAAAACCGTATCTCGAGTGGTGAAGAATCAAACGTACATTCAGTCATTTCATCTGTGTAAGCCCCAGTTTCCGAAGTCATGCAAGCATAACGCCGACGATGAGCCCAATGCATAACATCGAAGCACACAATCAAATGGTAAAAATAAAGCGGCTGTTCAGTGGAGGAAATTCCACGTCTTTGATATCGTGGATTCCATGCTCGGCGTGTCTCAATGAACGAGGCCGTCTTACATATCTGTAGGAATGGAATCAAGCGAGCATCAAAAGCCGCTTCATAGCATCTCCTCTTCCGCTGAGAATCCCAGAGAGATTCATTGGGTCGATGTAAATACGACAACTCGCCAGTGCCTCATTCCAGCCTCTGATCTTGACGTAAGATGGGACGTCCTTCCGCGAAGGCGAAACGTAATTAACGCTCGAGATCAGACGAGGCTATTTCATCTTGGCTTCGTTCTTAAGACACCACCGCGATTGAAAGCTTCTCCGATTGATATTTTAATTAACTGCGATACGAGCCAGTATCATGCAGACAGGCTTTTAACCTTCAGTTAGTGATCCATTTTTACGTAATAGTAGATACCTGTTATAGCAACTTATTTATGTATCTTCTTACGTATGATATTTGTTTATCTAGTTGTTCGTTTCTCACAATGAACCCTAATCCTTCTGATTTTCTATTTTATTTTACTTGCGTGCCTTATTGCCACGCTCTATTCTATCTATCGTATCTATTTCATCGGTTAATAGTACATATTTCATTATTCCGCCGACCAACAAGCTCTGAGAGACTTAATGGACTGGACCCAGAAATCGAGGTCTTGAAATTTGCAAGTAAAATCGAAGCTCGAGGATGCGCGATCCAGACATTGCCCTAAAGTAACGCGAAAACAAGTGGGATAGTAGGTGGAAGGCTCGTGGAAGATTAAACAGAAAAAAAAGGAGGTTTGCAGCCTTGGAAATACGAAACAGATCTTAGAAAGTCGATCGGAAAATTGAACGGACGCCGTGTCTTTTCCGTTGAGACAATAGAGAATTTAATCAGTCGAATGAGCAGCATGAAACACGGAATCCTGGCTAGTGGAAGTCTTGGTCGGCTTTTTTGTGGGAAAGTTCTGTACGAGAAACTCGTGCGGAAGTCCAAATACCGAGGACAGAAAGCATCTGGTGAATTAGTCGGGATTTCATAGATTAATTTCTACGTAGCTCTTGGTCGAGATTTGTACCGGACTCGGTTTCCAGAAAGCTCGCGCTGAAAATCCGATTATTGTTGTAAAGTACCGAACAAAGTATGGGTAAATCAAATTGGCTGCGATTTAATTTTCCTAACCTAAAGGTTAAATGGTGAATGGGACGAGTTAACGTGTACGTTGGATTACGATATTGATTCATCTCCGATTCTACCAATTATTTCAATCTTCAGGTCAAATAAAATTTTCTATAAGCGAACAAATAATTCAATTATGAAATCGTTAATTGATTATTTTCGCCTATAATCTTCGCAAACAATATTTATCATTATCTCGTGCAAAGAAATTAATCGTTTGTCTAACAATCCGAATCGATTATCACCTTAGCAGGTATCTCGATACTCGCGAGCGCATCTGCTTATATAAATCTGCTAAAATAAAGTATAACAGAATAGATGAAGTGTAACACCTTGAATACGATGAAAAGGATCGATTCTTCGATTCCTCTGGAAACTGTATTCACGTCAGTTCGAATTGTTCGACGTCTGTTACCGAAAATACGATGGAAAAACGTTCAATAGCAATTTCGTAGAATGTCACGACGAAAACTCAATTGACCAGGGCGTGATTAAAACGTACCTATCCGAATTGAAGAACCATTCGCTCGAGCGAGTATATACATCTGGAAGAAAGGAACGGAAACGAAATGAAGGCGGGTCTCTAATCCGACCAGTTGGAAAATGAAGCGAAAGAAATAGAAGCGATGTTGTACGTGCTATGCACTTTTACTGCATCATCGAGGCGGATATTCGTTGCAACGCGGTATCAGTTGTAGCTTCTTCTGTGCGCGGAATTTTAAAGCACTGCAAATTACATTTGCTTGCCATAGTTGTTGGATACGCGCTTGTACGCGATAGAAAAGAATTTTGTACCTTCCGTTGTCGAACTTGCCCCGTGATTCCGCCAATGAAACAGTAGCTTCTCTTATTTTTGCTCGTCTCAAGTATTGTATTCACATTTCGTCGTATTTAGGACAGAAATGCTTGTTACAGGAAACTTTTAATGGGCGTAGATTGTTTAAAATTACATGTCGAATGACAGTAACTCCACAGTTACACGATTTTACTGTTCTGTTATTTTATTATTTTATCGTTTGTTATTCGTTGTTTTGCTATTGTATTATATTAATTTGTTAATCTCTATATCGCATAATAATATTAAATTCACTTCGTCGTTAACGTATGGTAACTGTTTTACGCAAATACCGGCTCTGAAGTTGTCGGTGGCTGTTACATTGGGTTGCCTCTTTTGATATATTGTTGCACGTCGTTCATTTTTCATCCACGGTAATCAATCTGTCTAAAAACGGATCGACATTGTGGCGACTGACAGGGGACGAACAAATTCTTACTGGTCAGCAAAATTCTACTCTGACAATTCGTGTGAAAGCCGGACACGCTGCGCTTTGAAACAGATTCGAGACGTTTCATATGTTGGCCCAAATGATTCTGCGATGTATGTATGTCGAAAACTGCTCTGATAACGGTGAATAATAAAGCTACATTTTTTTCTCGTAAATAATATTTTTGTTGGATGAGTCGATAATACTCCCATCCTAGAAAATAGTTCGCTGTTAGATTTCATCATTGTAGATACATTACGATCGAAACTTTTAATCGAATTGACAATTTCTCAAACTTGTCGCTTTTCTAGCAAATCGATATCTCCAAAAGAATTCACAGTGATTTTCTACACTATAATTGATCTAAGAAAGACGTGCCATGAAGTGGCTAACAACAAGTCTTAGAATGCTGTCTCATAGTAAAGAAGAAAGCTATTGCTAGGATAAATGTCCCGTATCTTTCAATCAATAAAAGGAGAACGATAACGTACGATAATGCGAACGCGTACACGAAGCAGCTGACGATCTTGTTTCACCATAAATCTTCATTTTCTTTCTAAAAAGATTTCCAAAGGGTTGTGGATCTTCTCTCGTAAAGTGATAGCACCTAATTTTCAATCGCTCGACGAACATAAATGTTCACTTGCACGACAGATGTTTTTCTTTCTGTTTGCAAGCTGAGTTAGACGGCTACAGAGGGTGGAACACAGCGCCCTTGTTGCAACACGAAATGAGATATGTATATAGGCCGACAGTTAGCATAGGAACAGCGAATATACACTTGCCTGGTCTCTGATCTATAAACTAATCTTCCGCAATGTCACGCAAAATTGCCTGTGTATACACGTAACAAGTACACAAATGTTTATTTGGCCTAAATATTTCGTCGCAGTTGTATTAATCCAAGACTGAAACATTCGGTCGTCGTAAGTTGGTTGTATCGAAAAATAAAGCTGGAATATCCAATCGCGTTCGTCTGAAAGCGAAAGGATACTTCGCCTGCTATCGATTCTTCATTGTCTTTTATCGTCAATGGAAGATTTAAATCTGAAATGATCTAGGTAATTTAGTCTTTGACGTCGTTGAAACTATCATATTTTCGTTTTCGAATTCTAGATTCTTATAGAATTTATATCAAAGAAAGAGATTTTAGAATCGATGACATATTTATACGTTTCCTTAATAGTCTGCGAATATTCGTGGGAATTCACATTTTTGAGAATGTGACCGAAAAAAGAGAATAATAGGATTTAGACAAAGCATTATTTCACTTAATAAATGTTATTATAGGTGATATAGTTTGGGTACTTTATATATTTCTACACGCTGTGTACAATCTATGTGTTTGCGCTTCAAAATTTATTATGAATGTATACAGTCAATAAATAGCAAATGCTACATGTTGATTTTGCTTAACATAGGAAGAATCTGAAATTGACACGCGAGAAATACACTTATTGACTAGATTAACGTTTCATTTGATAGCATCTTTGCAGGTGGTTCAGCGGCGTATGTAATAGAGATAGCAAAGATTTATGGACAGGGAATTACTTTAGGGATGAATACGAAGGCTTTGAGGCAAATTTATTGTTTCAAGTTTTCCAATAAACGAAAACCTCAGGAATCAATCACCAACTATATGGAATAACGGAACAGCTTGCGTACCCAGTGCATCTTTACGCTTTAATAATTAATAAGGTCAGGACCACCAGTTTTGATTTGCGATTTCCGGGCTTAAATTTTCCACGTTCACGAGACTATCTTACAAATGCAAGGGAACAAATGTATTCTTGGCTTTATTTCAACTTTTATGCGAAGGATTCACGGAGCAGTATTGTTTCTTTAACCGAAGTTTTGAATTCCAGAGGAAATTCTGACGGTCATAAAAAGATAGGTGAAAATACTTTATGCTTCCTTTTTATTGTAAACGTTTTGAGCTGGGGATTGTTAGGCACCCAGAAGAAACTATCAAACGTACTGTTTCTTCGCGAATAAATGCGAATTGGTTAGGAAATATAATATAATTGACAAATATTCGTAGATTGATACATCGTTCGATAAAAAACATTGATAATGGGACTTGATAATAACTTCGCATAAAATGTATTCTACGAGTCCCTTAATGGAATTTCCTTAATGAAATAAGCCTTTATGTAATTTTCATTTTATTAGTTATGTTAGTAAATATTGAGATATGTAAAATTTTGTGTGCTAGACTAGATTAGCCGCGTAGTAGTGGCACACGTATGTGAATATGAGTGTATGGAAGTATGTGTGTGCACAACGTCTCGAAAAACAGATGAATGCAACTGTTCCGTTGGCAGTCTGGTATGAAAGATGGTGAGACAAAGAAAGTGCTGAGACGCGTGCAAATGTATATCGACGAAGATCCTGGAAATCGTTTAATCTAAAACTATTTTAATATGAATTCTAAGTGTAACCTTAGTGTTCCTTTACTTTTATTTCGGCAATTAAGATCCACAATTCTCAACAGTAAAGATATGTGTTACGTCGCGCGGGACATCTGCACGCCAGCCCTCGCTACCTGGCAGCCAACAGCCAACCTACAGTCTTCCCGATTCTCAATAGACCCACGGACCCACCATAAGACGTCAACTTTCAGCTTCAT
This sequence comes from Bombus pyrosoma, assembly GCF_014825855.1. Lineage (NCBI taxonomy): Eukaryota > Metazoa > Arthropoda > Insecta > Hymenoptera > Apidae > Bombus > Bombus pyrosoma. The sequence goes on from NC_057783.1 coordinate 9,674,941, forward strand.
TGTCTCCACACATGTTTGCCAGTCTAATTGCATGCCTAGAGAATTCTGTAATTCTAGAAGTATTTTCAGTTT